>NC_056728.1:1380149805-1380449805 GCF_019279795.1 Protopterus annectens | reverse complement strand
TGTCTTAGACTCAGCTTCCCCCCTTAGCAACCACTACACAGTGGCCATGTTGGTTTTGGTCTGCTGGTCCCTGCATTGTCATTCCATGTATTGCATGAAACCCACATTTGTGGGTTTATAACCTTCTTTTTTATGGTTTTATACAGCGCAGCCCATTTGCGCGGGGCTGTGCTGGGTTTAAACATCTGCGATCGCCGAAAAAAAAAATTATATTTTTTATATTTTTGCATCGGATTATCTTGCCAATGGCCACATATTTGGCCATTGGCATGCTGCCTGAGTCATATGCAACCTTTTTTTGGAGCTGACATCGCTCCGTTGTGGAATTTGCAGAAATGTACTCAGTTGTCAGCTGAGTACATTTCTGCAGCTAAAACATCTCCTACACGGACTGGTTTCTGCTTCGTGGATCGCTAATATACCTCATTTGCATACCTTTCGGATGCAAGTGAGGTATTTAGCATGTCCACGCTCAGTCCGTGTAAGAGACGCTTTAGCTGGTCTCTTACACGGAGCTTAGGGCTGTTCCTGGATCGCGAGGCTTGCATGGAGTGTTGCACGTCTCTTACACTCCGTGCAAGCCTTCGTGAATCCTGCCCACAGCCTTGTAGGACACCAGGAGATACAGTGAAAAATTTGCAGATAACATTACCCCAACTGACAGACTGGGACCTTCTGTCTAGTTAAAAATGCAGAACCATTTCTGAGCACTATGACAGAATCCAAGATGAAAAAAAATAAATAAATATATATATATATATATATATATATATGTATATATATATATATATATATATATATATATATATATATATATATATATATCAAAAGTTTTAGATAAATCAAAGAAAACAGTTCTGATGACTTTATCAAGATTCTTTTGGGAATGTGTGTGTTTAGTAATGTCAAACAGTGCACTATGCTAATTTGAAATAAGATTATTATCAAGAGAAGAAAGTCATCAACAATTGTAGATCTTGGAGAAAAAAGTTCAATGGGTCAATATTCACTTCAGTAAAGGTGCTGCCTTTGTGTAATGGCATAGTTAGGGCCTTTTCCAAATGGTGGGTGTCATACGTTCCTTTACAGAATGGCTCATAATTCTGAATAAAGAATAAGTTAAAGCCTTGTCTGATACTTTTAGAAGTTCATGAGAAGGTTATCAGCTGATAGTGACTCAGACTTCCTTTAAAAAAGACACTTGTAAGCACAATGTGATAAATCTGCATTAAACAGAAAGTAATGGATATAATCCAGAGATGAGGGCTGATAGTATTCCTAGAAGTCAACAACCTTCAGGACAGCAAGCAACACAAATGTATGATGACAAAAAAACTGCAACTCAAACCTGATCGATGAAGACACATACAAACTCCACTGGCAGCGACGAATATCCACAGACAAACGATTGATTTTTTAAGTGCTTTTGTTCTTTAATTTCATTAGAACTTCATCAGAAAAAATCTAAATTGAATCAATACAATTTAAATTACCCTCCAAAAAAAGCCAAACTCAATGGATATTCATCGCTGTCAGTGGAGTTTCTTTGAGTCTTCAGTTTTTAGTTTTGAGTTGGCGGTGCAGTGTTTTTATCAAACCTGATCATGTTTTAAGAGAGGACTGCAAATTAACTTGACAATGGAGAACCTGTAGTCAAATTTTACCTGGTGAGTTCAAAAGGCCTTAATCAGTTCCCATACAGGTAGCTTATGAAATATGGAGACGCTGGGGTTATGACCATGACTGAGCAACTGAAAGTTCTGTTGTGTACACTTACCATAAATGTAGATGTGCGAGTGTATTCACTGTTGCAGTCATCATATTTGGGTTATCTGCTTGCAGTAGCCCTCAGTAGGCCTGATTAACAAAGTTTTGGGTCCTGCGTTGGTTGCTGTCTCTTCTTCCATGACGTCAGGTAGTCAGGGGTATAAAACATGCAGCCAACGCCATTATATCAGTTTTTCTTGCCCCTGTCAGGTGCCCCCTTAATGGGAAGCTATATATATATATATATATATATATATATATATATATATATATATATATATATATATATATATATATATACAAGCATATACTTCCAGTAAAAAAGCAAATACACCAAAAAGCTTTTAAGCATAGTAAAAGAGAGTAGAGGTATAGCCAAAAAAAGTCATGGGGCTGGAGGGAGGGTAACCAGGACTGCAACAGTGAATACACTCGAACATCTACATTTATGGTAAGTGTACACAACTGTACTATGTTCTTCGTGTTTCACTGTTGCAGTCATCACATTTGGGTAGATTCCCAAAGCTAAGGATGGGAGGAGGAATTTAGATAGCATTAGGACCAGCTATAAGGCCCTGCAAGACTGCAGTGGCAAAGCCAGCTCTGGATTTACAGAAAATTGGCAAATGGCAATGCTTGGTGAATGTATGTACAGAACTCCAGGTAGCAGCTTCTAGGATGTCCCTGGTAGGGACACCTCTGAGTAAGGCTGTAAAGGTAGATGCAGCCCTGGTTGAATGGGGTCTGATCCCTTGTGAGATAGGTTTTCCATGGTGCTTATAGCAGAAATTAATGCAATGGCCTATCTATTTAGAAATGGTTTGCTTTGAAATAGCCTTCCCCTCTGCCCCTGCAGCAAATGCCACCAGCAGTTGTTCAGATTTCCTTTGAGGTTTAGTCCTGTCCAAGTAAAATCTAAGTTGTCTGTGCACATCTAAGGAGTGCAGTATCCGTTCCCCTTTGCTCTGTGGATTAGGAAAGAAGGCTGGCAAATGAATGGATTGATTAAGAGCCACACTGGATACCACCTTGGCATGAAGGAGGGATTGGTTCTGAGGGACACCCTGTCTGCATGAAAGATGATGAAAGGCTCCACTGCCATAAGGGCCTGTAATTCAGATACCCTTCTTGATGAAATGATTGCTAAAAGGAAGGCTGTTTTCCAAAAAAGGAATTTTAAATCTGCACTAGCAGCTGGCTCGAAAGGAGTAAGAGTGAGTTTCTCCAATACAAAGTTAAGGTCCCAGGCTGGAGTTGGGGCTCTCCTGGGTGATCTTACTTTTTTGGCCTCTCTGAGGAACTGCTTGAGCAATGGATGAGAGAAGAGGGGAGGTTCTGTGTTATAATGAGCTGAAATGGCTGAGGCGTGAATTATGATGGAGGAAAAAGAAAGGCCTTTGTGAAGCATC
The DNA here is from genome assembly GCF_019279795.1 of Protopterus annectens. Classification (NCBI taxonomy): domain Eukaryota; kingdom Metazoa; phylum Chordata; order Ceratodontiformes; family Protopteridae; genus Protopterus; species Protopterus annectens. The sequence continues at coordinate 1,380,446,629 of NC_056728.1, read as the reverse complement.
TCAGTTAAGTATTGTAGAATCTGAGGTAAGCTGGGTGCTGCTGTGCACATCCCTTGAGATTGGTTCCAGGCACATAATCTTTTCCATTTTTCAGCATAAGATTTTCTAGTACTAGGCCTCCTTGCCTCTAAAATGATATCCATCACTGGTTTACTGAGGGATGGTAAAGGAGAGATTAGGTGATTAGCCAGGCTGCTAGGTTCAGCGTTTGAAGCTGTGGGTGCAAAATCTGGTTCTCCTGCTGAGACAACAGGGTAGGGGGTCTGAGGCAGGTGCCATGGGGCCAACCGTGACACACTGCACAGGAGGGGGTACCAGTGTTGGCATGGCCAGTCTGGTGCAATCAATATCATCCTTGGTTTGCCCTGTTTGATCTTTAGCAGTACTTTGGAGAGGAGAGGCAGAGGAGGAAAGGCATAAACTGATAGGTGTTTCCAGCTGAAGGACAAAGCATCCACTTTCCAAGCTTGTTTGTGGAGAGTCCTTGTGCAAAATTTGTCTAATTGGTAGTTTTGGGGGGAGGCAAAAAGGTCTATATCTGGGATCCCCCATTTGTTTGTCAACACGTTGAAAGTCTTTGGCTCCAGTTTCCACTCATGTAGGTCCATGAGGTTTCTGCTTAGTTTGTCTGCCAGATTATTTAGTTTTCCTGGCAGGAATTGAGCTTGTAGATGCACTTGGTAGCTCAAGGCTGTGTTCCACAGTGCCATAGCTAGTCTGCAGAGAGGGTAAGAATGGGTACCCCCCTGCTTGTTTATGTACCACATAACAGTGGTGCTGTCCGTCTTTACCATTATTTGTCCTGGAAGAATGTGGTTGTTGAAGGCTGTCAGAGCATTCTGTACAGCTAACATTTCTTTTTGACTGATATGCAGGTGTATTTGACTTGGGTTCCATTTGCCCTGAATGCACTTCCCTACCAGGTGAGCCCCCCATGCACAGTCTGATGCATCTGTTGTTAGGGTTTGGGCAGCAGGGGGTAGAGTGAATGGTAGTCCCTTGTTTTGGTGGCAGGCCTCTGCCCACCAAATGAACTCTAACCGTAGGCAAGGTATGATAGGAATCACTGCTTCTAGATCCTGAGAATGTTGATACCATAGGCTTTTTAGATACCATTGTAGTTTCCTCATATGCAGTCTTGCATATGGAATTAGTAGAATGCAGAAGGCCATGAACCTCAAGGCTTGCAGTATTTGCCTTGCAGATAGCAGGGTTTTTGTGGCCACTAGTTTGAAGTAGTTTGTCAAATAAATTTGTTTCTCTGGCATGAGGAAAGCCATCTGGGAAGTTGTATTCAAGCTTGCTCCCAGGAATATAACTTGTTGACAGGGTACCAGGTGTGATTTCTTTTCATTTATGGTGTACCCCAGACAAGTGAGCACCCTTTGTACAAAAGCCAGATGATTCAAAAGTATGTCCTGGCTTTCTGCCTGAATTAGACAATCGTCCAGGTATAGGTATATTTGAATATTTCTTTGCCTGCAAAATGGAATGACTAGAGCTAGGCACTTTGTGAATACCCTGGGTGCAGTAGATAAGCCAAAGGGCAGTGCAGAGAACTGATAGTGCATGTAGCCTGCTTTGAAGCGTAGGTATCTTCTGCAAGATTCCCTGATTGGGATGTGCAGGTATGCTTCCTTTAAATCGAGTGTTGCCAACCAGGCATCTTTGCCTAGCATAGGAAGCAACTGGTGAAGAGCTAGTATCTTGAATTTTGGAATCACCAAAAACGTGTTTAAATTAGACAAGTCCAGGATAGGATGCCATGAATTGTCTTTTCTAGGTACAAGGAAATGTCTTGAGTAGAAACCTTGTCCCCTTTCCTCTTCTGGGACAGTTTGAATAGCCTTTATGCTTAAGAGAGAGAGTACTTGCTTTTGAGCCTCTGCCCACTGATTTGGGGGTAGATCTGGCCAACCGTTTGGGGTTGGTAACATGTGGAAGTGAAATCTGTATCCTTGGGAAACTATATTTAAAACCCATTTGTCCTGGGTAATGAGTTCCCAGTTTTTTGCATGTAGAGCAATCTTTCTCCCCAAAGGGGCAGTCAGTTGAGAGGTGCTTGGAAGTTTTAAATTTAAGTAATTGAGACAATTTACCATAGGGGGAGTTTTACTACTCCCAGATTTGGAAGTGGGGGGGCTTAGTCCTGTGCATAACCTGGGACTGAAGCCTGGGTGTTCTGCTGGATCTGGGTTTGGACTGAGAAGACCTGGAAGAGGCAGGAAAGGACCAATTCAATGCCTATTAAATCTTAGAGATTGTACTTGTAAGAAATATTTTAACAGTTTGCATAGATTTAGCTTTTTCCTCCATCTTTTTAAGAACTTCTTCTGCCTTGTTGCCAAAAAGGTGGATCTGATTTAAGGGAACATCCAGTAATTTAGCTTTAACATGATCTGGCAAGGATTGCTCCTTAAGCCAAGCATGCCTTCTAAGTACAGACCCAGTGACAGCAGTCCTGCAAAATGCCTCTAGTGAATCAAAACCACATTGCAAAGTATGTTTTCTACCCTGTTCAGCAGAATGCATTAAATCCTGTAAATCCTTATTTTCAGCACAATTAGGAATCAACATCATTTTCTGTTTAAGCAATCCAATAATATGCTGCTGATACTTTAACATATGAAACTGGCAGTTTAAGGCCCTAATGGCCAAGGTTGCAGAAATGTATACCTTCTTACCCCATCTATCCAGCGCCCTGGAGTCTCTATTAGAGGGGGTAGGATTTTTGACAGTAGTAGCTTTAATGCCCTTGGGTCCCTGTGAAATGGTCTCAGGATCCACAGTAGGACTTTTGCAAAGGAACTTGTGAGAGTCAAGAACCCTGTAACATCTATCAGGTTTTCTGGGAGCCGGAGGTAAAGAGTCAGGGGCCAAGCTAGATTCCGAAAAGGCATCAACAATGTCTAGTACAGGAGGGATAGCTAAAGGCCCGTGCTGGGGCAGGAGTAAGAAATCCCTAAGCCTCTTTTTAGAATCAGAGAAATCCTGAATTTCCCAATGAAAATGCTCCCTAAGAGTATGCAAGGTTTCACCAAAAGAGAAATCCTCCAGGGGGGAAGCAGAGGGAATAAAGTCCTCAGCATCAGAATCCTCACAGGTAGATAAGGGTAAATCCTGGTCAGAGGAAACAGAAATTTAAGAATCCTGGTCAGAAGTATCATAAGCAAACTCAGTCCTAGGTCTCTTAGAGGGGGAAGGTTGGCTTCCCCTGATTAAAGTAATAAGGTCTTCAGCCATTCTTATCATTTGTTTTTTAGGCATAGAGGCCTGACCATGCAGTCTGGGCGTCGTTTTTCTAGGCATGGTTCGAGTTTTAGGCCTTGAAGAAGAAGATGGCGTTGGTTTAATATGCAAGTCAGTAGGCCTGAATACACCCCTCAGAAGCCAGTGCCTGCACAGCGGCTCCAGACCCATCCAAGGTAGAGACATCCGCATGTTCCACAGTTGAAGCATCTTGCAGCATACCAGACTCCGAATGGGTCTCAGTAGAGGCCTGTGAATCTGAAGTAGCGGGTATCAGGGGCTACGAAAGCACCTCACTGAGTACCAGTGAACTGGCGACTGGCTTAGGAGAAACGTCGTTGGCAGCTTTGGACCTAGGCGACCTGTCTCTGTCTTTATCTTTGCATTTTTTCAAAATGTCGGTAGTCGGACGGCTTACCGAAGACATAACTGGATAATTGAACCGAGCACCAAAATATTTAGAAGCAAAAATATACCGATGACGGATAGTTCGTTGTTTAAATAAGGCACAAAACTGACAGTGAGGTACGTCGTGGTCTGGGCCTAGGCAAGGAATAGAGTACGAATGAAAATCTTTATGAGGTATTTGCTTTCCACAAGAAATGCAATTATTTACTTTTACTGACATCAGTTTAGATCAAGAAAAAGTTTCCCCAACGGGGTACTTAGCTTTTAGTTGAAGACTTCGGTTCTGAAACTCGAAAACGAAAATTTCTGGAGTTGGCCAACTGGCACTTGCGAACTGCTTCTGTTTCGGGCACTGCACAGCAGGAAAGACTGGTGTAATAGCATCGGCTGCATGTTTCATACCCCTAACTACCTGACGTCATGGAAGAAGCGACAGCAACCAACGCAGGACCCAAGAATTTGTTAATCAGGCTGACTGAGGGCTACTTCAAGCAGATAACCCAAATGTGATGACTGCAACAGTGAAACACGAAGAACATCTGCAGCATGGCTGAATGGAAGGTTATAGATTGTTATGGTGAAGGCATTAATGTCAGGTATAAAGAAAGTGAATAGTGACAGACATGGTCAGTGCAGGGTCCAGTATTGCTCAATGTGTTTGTCTCATACAACTGAGGGAACTCAGAACAAGATCATACTCTTTGTTGATAACACAAAGGTAGGTCCAGCAACAGAAGAGTAGGAAAAGTCTAAAGAAAGATGTGGAAACTGACTATGAGGGCAGACAGGTAGCATCTGGGACCCAGTGGAAACAAATGGGAAATGCTGCACTTAGGCTACAATACTGAAGTGAAGTATCAGCTGGGAGGAGTGACAGTGAGGGCACAGGATCTGAGAGTATTGATTATAAATGGAATGGAGCAGTAGGATGTGAAAGAAAGGACATTGGCAGCAATAAATATTATGTTGGGGTGAATCCTCAGAGATAGTCTCCAGAATCAATCAGGCAATGATTCCACTCTACCAGACCATGCTGAGGTCATACCTCTCTCAACTTGAGTGTGGTGTGCCATCTGGGAGACCATACAAGGACATCAGGGTGCTGGAAGAAGTCCAGAGGAAAGTTACAAGGAAGATGTAAGGAGTGGAGGGGAATGATTAAGACCGGAGACTAGAGGAAATACAGCATATCTTGCTAAAGACCTGAAAAGACACTGGGACATAAAACCACTGTACAATACCATGTCAGAGAGAGAGAGATGTGAAGAGGTCATCTTCAACAGGAAGAGCAGAGTAAAAAGGAATGGGTATACGCATTAGACCTGAGGAGTCAACTGCTTTTTGGGTCTACAAATTTACTTATTCAAAGAAAGGTAGTGGACCCATGAAATATAGTAGCAGCGAGTGGGTGGTAGACAGGGAATCCAAGAGGCATTGAAGAGGGTATAGAAGCAGGAGATAAAGGGGTAAGCAGACTGTAAGAAGGAGATGATGTAGATGTTAATTACACTTAAAAGCAAAGTAGACATGCTTATTTTCTCTTTCAAACTAATCTAATGCAATACAAAGAAATGTGAGAAAAGGCCATTGATGAAGTCAAATGATATTAGTTCTAAGCTGAAATAAATGTGTTATAAATTTTAAGATAAAACCTTGAACATATTCATAACTCTTGACAATCTGCTTAGGAGAGTGTTGAGGAAAAATGGAAGGTATAGAGGAATTATGTGGTTTTAAAATATGATTAATTCATCTTCATAATTTTGGGAGTTATTCAAATGTGCTAATTGCTAGATCACATTGTAGATAACGTGTACATTCAGTTATACCATTTTTTTACTTGATGTGTAGTTTTGTAATAATCAATACAGACAATGAGAAGCTTGGAATGATGAGAAACAGCACATGATCCCTTCTGGTCATTACAGTTTTTAAACAGGGGAATGGCCCACTAGATATCTGATGGTTGCCTATAAGGTACAAATTATTTCAGAAACTTAGAAATATTGTATTAAATTATTGGTCTGCGTAATGTAAATGCAATTTTACAGGCAGGACCAGTTGATATCATGAAAAGCCTTAAAGGGAACATCCCAGAGTCTAAAATTCTGACTGAAAAAAAGTTGTTCTGATACTTCCATTTGTCACCACCCACTTACCATGTCATCATTAACAGAGAGCTCAGCCACCAAAATAGTCAAAAGCCTTAACGCAGTTTTATTAGAGCAAAAAATAAATGGCGTTTTCGCTACCACATAAATGTAGCTTCCTCAGAGGCTAAACACACAAAAAAGGCGCCAAGCAGATTTTATACTACTGGCAGCCTTGTTAAAAATCAGCTGTTATACGTAATACATCACTTCCTTTAAACAAAAAAAAATATATATAAAAATATATATATATATATATACCTATGTATATATATGTGTACATATATTTATACACACAGACCAATACTTGTTAAAAACATATTAATCATTCATCTATCGAATCTCCCAACTTTCAAATAGAAATAAATACATTAAAATAAATACATTTAAAGTACAATAATCTACATATGTATACATACAAATACATATACATACACATGTACATACATACATACATGTGCATGTGTATCACACAATATATATCCCAAATACCCACTAATGCATATATAAGAATAAAATTGTGTGTGTCTTATAAATGCAATTGTGCACACATAAATATGAAACACATATAAAAAAAAAAATATGTAAAAAAATTTTTTTATATAAAAACAACACTTATATAGTTACATGTGTAACTCTAATAACCATATTGTGTGCAAAAACTTTGTACTACATGTTAAACTATTTGATTTAATTCCTACTAAATAGAATAAATCTGATTAAGTCACATTTATGAGCAAGTTAATTATAATAAGTGTAATTATGATAAATGATAAATCATAATAAATCAGCGTAGGTAAGATCTGTACTTCAACACAGGGGCTATATTGCAACTTTCATTTAAACCTGGCCTATTAAAGGCATCCAATTTAAGCTGCCATTGTAGTTCCAAAATTTCTAATAATAAAGAAATAGGCCCTCCCCTAATAGACTTCTGTTTACAGTCAATACCCATAAACACAAAACTATGTCCATGGTTAGACTCCACATGTTTAGCCAGGGCGTTCTCACTTTTTTTATTTCTAATGGCATATATGTGTTGATATATGCTCTCTGAATTTTCTATCAGTTTTCCGACATAAAATGCGGACAACATACAGAGCAACATATACAACTGATTTTGTGTCACAATTTATTCTGCAATTTATCAATATTTATTGTGACCAATACTAAATGAACTACCAGTTAAACATGGCACCAGTTGCAGGACCCACAAATAAAACAACCTTTTGTTTTTTGGAGAGCCTGGCTAGGTGCATTTGATTGTAATAATTCTTTAATGTTATTACCTCTCCTAAATGTAATCATTGGTTTAGCACCAAGTTTCTCAACTAACCATGAATTGTTAGTAATGAAATACCAATTCTTAAAGACAATATCAGATATTTCTTTTGAGTTCAGATTAAAGACCGTAGAAAATGAAAGTGTAAAATCACTTCTAGGTTCATCTGTAATAATAACAGGACTAAACCCTATTTCTGTAACCTCCATTATAGTGCCTTCTTCACTTAGGTTTTCAATTCCTCGGTCAAGTATTATGGGACAAATGATCCCATAACTTCTTTTGTTATTAACTTCTAAGTTATTTCTTCAATAACTGAAGATGGATAACCTCTGTTCAAGAAAAATTCAGTGGACAGTACATTCTTTTCAAATTCTTCAAACTCACTGCACATTCTAGCGGCTAACTAGTTGTCCTTTAATAACTGCTTTTTAGTTTGTATGGGTGGGCACTTGTAGTGTAAGAATGAGTTGATATAAGTATCCTTCGATAAATAGATGAAGTAAATTTAAGACTGTTTATATCCTTTTCAGTTTCACATCTAAGTAATCCATCTCACAAGTATCAAATTTAGAAGTAAACCTAAGGAATGATGTAGTGTTATTGAAATAATCAATCAATGACCGTGCCTCATCTTCATTGCCCTTGAACAAAATAAAAATGTCATCAAGGAATCTGGTATAATGGCAAATTTTATCTTTCCATAAAGGATGACCCAAAACAAATTTCCTCTCCCAATGTGCCATAAACAAGTTGGCTACTATGGCACCACATGGGGAGCCCATGGCAACACCCTGTTTCTGGATATAATAGTCGTTTCCAAAAACAAAAAAGTTAGAAGACAGAACTATATCTAAAAGTTCTGTAATGTTATTGATCTCATCCCTTGGTGCTTTTAGTTCAGACAGCAACAACTCTAACCACTCAATAGCCTCCAAGTGTGGTATTGAAGTGTATAAATCGACTACGTCAACTGTCAAAAAGTTGTACTCACTGTCAAATCCAATGTTATTAATACTTCCTAGAAAGCTCCATGAATCTTTACAAATACTTGGAATGTACTGCAAGTATTTGCTCAATAAAAAATCAATATATTTAGCTGATGGATAGGTAATAGAGGACCTTCCATCAACCAGTGCCCTCATGGGCGGGTCCCCAAGATTCAATCTTGGGGACCCGCCCATGAGGGCACTGGTTGATGGAAGGTCCTCTATTACCTATCCATCAGCTAAATATATTGATTTTTATTGAGCAAATACTTGCAGTACATTCCAAGTATTTGTAAAGATTCATGGAGCTTTCTAGGAAGTATTAATAACATTGGATTTGACAGTGAGTACAACTTTTGACAGTTGACGATCGATTTATACACTTCAATACCACACTTGGAGGCTATTGAGTGGTTAGAGTTGTTGCTGTCTGAACTAAAAGCACCAAGGGATGAGATCAATAACATTACAGAACTTTTAGATATAGTTCTGTCTTCTAACTTTTTTGTTTTTGGAAACGACTATTATATCCAGAAACAGGGTGTTGCCATGGGCTCCCCATGTGGTGCCATAGTAGCCAACTTGTTTATGGCACATTGGGAGAGGAAATTTGTTTTGGGTCATCCTTTATGGAAAGATAAAATTTGCCATTATACCAGATTCCTTGATGACATTTTTATTTTGTTCAAGGGCAATGAAGATGAGGCACGGTCATTGATTGATTATTTCAATAACACTACATCATTCCTTAGGTTTACTTCTAAATTTGATACTTGTGAGATGGATTACTTAGATGTGAAACTGAAAAAGGATATAAACAGTCTTAAATTTACTTCATCTATTTATCGTAAGGATACTTATATCAACTCATTCTTACACTACACAAGTGCCCACCCATACAAACTAAAAAAAGCAGTTATTAAAGGACAACTAGTTAGGGCCGCTAGAATGTGCAGTGAGTTTGAAGAATTTGAAAAAGAATGTACTGTCCTTACTGAATTTTTCTTGAACAGAGGTTATCCATCTTCAGTTATTGAAGAAATAACTTTAGAAGTTAATAACAAAAGAAGTTATGGGATCATTTGTCCCATAATACTTGACCGAGGAATTGAAAACCTAAGTGAAGAAGGCACTATAATGGAGGTTACAGAAATAGGGTTTAGTCCTGTTATTATTACAGATGAACCTAGAAGTGATTTTACACTTTCATTTTCTACGGTCTTTAATCTGAACTCAAAAGAAATATCTGATATTGTCTTTAAGAATTGGTATTTCATTACTAAGAATTCATGGTTAGTTGAGAAACTTGGTGCTAAACCAATGATTACATTTAGGAGAGGTAATAACATTAAAGAATTATTACAATCAAATGCACCTAGCCAGGCTCTCCAAAAAACAAAAGGTTGTTTTATTTGTGGGTCCTGCAACTGGTGCCATGTTTTGCGAACTGGTAGTTCATTTAGTATTGGTCACAATAAATATTGGATAAATTGCAGAATAAATTGTGACACAAAATCAGTTGTATATGTTGCTCTCTGTGTATGTTGTCCGGCATTTTATGTCGGAAAAACTGATAGAAAATTCAGAGAGCGCATATATCAACACATATATGCCATTAGAAATAAAAAAAGTGAGAACGCCCTGGCTAAACATGTGGAGTCTAACCATGGACATAGTTTTGTGTTTATGGGTATTGACTGTAAACAGAAGTCTATTAGGGGAGGGCCTATTTCTTTATTATTAGAAATTTTGGAACTACAATGGCAGCTTAAATTGGATGCCTTTAATAGGCCAGGTTTAAATGAAAGTTGCAATATAGCCCCTGTGTTGAAGTACAGATCTTACCTACGCTGATTTATTATGATTTATCATTTATCATAATTACACTTATTATAATTAACTTGCTCATAAATGTGACTTAATCAGATTTATTCTATTTAGTAGGAATTAAATCAAATAGTTTAACATGTAGTACAAAGTTTTTGCACACAATATGGTTATTAGAGTTACACATATAACTATATATAAGTGTTGTTTTTATATAAAAAAATTTTTTTACATATTTTTTTTTATATGTGTTTCATATTTATGTGTGCACAATTGCATTTATAAGCAGACACACACACAATTTTATTCTTATATATGCATTAGTGGGTATTTGTGGGGCATATATATTGTGTGTGTATACACATGCACATGTATGTATGTATGTACATGTGTATGTATATGTATTTGTATGTATACATATGTAGATTATTGTACTTTAAATGTATTTATTTTAATGTATTTATTTCTATTTGAAAGTTGGGAGATTCGATAGATGAATGATTAATATGTTTTTAACAAGTATTGGTCTGTGTGTATAAATATATGTACACATATATATACATAGGTATATATATATTTTTATATATATATTTTTTTGTTTAAAGGAAGTGATGTATTACGTATAACAGCTGATTTTTAACAAGGCTGCCAGTAGTATAAAATCTGCTTGGCGCCTTTTTTGTGTGTTTAGCCTCTGAGGAAGCTACATTTATGTGGTAGCGAAAACGCCATTTATTTTTTGCTCTAATAAAACTGCGTTAAGGCTTTTGACTATTTTGGTGGCTGAGCTCTCTTTTTGTGTTTTTCTAAAGTTCGTGTTCTCAGTTTATTGCTTATGTCATCATTAACCCTACTCCTGATTTCAGTTTACCTTATGCAGCCATGTTTTCTTTCACTCTGGTGAACGAAATTAACAATATTCAGTTCCTGTCAAAGCTTTCAGTCCCCAATCACCGGAAAACAATAAGCTTATTACATTTTTGTATTTGTTTGTGGTGGGGGTGATTAGGCAAGACTGTCAGTGTTAACTTTTTATGAACCTGTCAAAAAGCTTATTTTACTGTGCAGCTCTTTATTTATTATTATTCTGCACAGTGTAACTGCGAGCAGTATAGTCAAAATGGTAGAATTTAGTGAATTCATACTAAATCTTAACAGTCTATTGTTGTATTCCCCTTAATCCATAGCAGAGCAATCTCAGAATTAGTATTTATAACTATCACAGGTTTCAGTAGCAAGTTAAGTCATAACATTCCTGAAAGGCTGCTTTTCTCTGAGGATAAAAAGCACAGGTGAAACTAACAAATGACTCAGTGAGAGCTGCAATTTGAGATGGAATTTGACTAAGAACATTGAAACTTCCTGTAAGCACCCCTCCCTCAACACCCAAAGTAAAGCTGGGACATGGTCAGAAAGCCAGACTGAAAATGTAAACAAAGGTCAGAGTCAAACCAAAAAAATCTTTGGGGCTGTCCCTTTAATACATGAATTGGTATAAAACACACATATTACAAAAACATTTTTTAAGTTTACTGTGACATCATGAAGCAAACACAAGGGATATATAGAAAACTTAGAGAATCCACCATAATGGTACAAAATCAGAAATTTCCAGAAGTCAAAAATAAGACCTATTTGATTATACTGTCCCTGTGACACATTATTGATTCTAGTATTGAATCTAAAAGACCACAAAGATCAGTAAGAGAATGACAGAGGTCATTTAGTGTAAGTTACCAGTCATCACTTGTACCCTTAATTATGAGAAGCTCAATCTTAATATTAGCGCTAAGCCAGTGTAGTGCCCATTCAGTAAAAGAATTCAGACAATGGAAAGAAGGTTAATTTACCTAATCCGAAAAATAACTACAATTATTTCTATGTTTGTATAGGGCTGTTTTAGACAAAAATCAGTTAAGATTAGAATGAAAAGTGTACCTTCTTCACCAGATCCTTTGTGGGTCCTGTCTTATCTTGATATACTTGTAATATTGTGGAACAATCTCAGAATCACAGGTATCGTGGCTGATCCACATTTAAAGGTATGGTCAGTGAATGGGACTGTTCTCAGAATCACAGATATCACAGTCTCTCCATGTTTATAGGTATGGTCAGTGAATGGGACTGTTCTCAGAATCACAGATATCACAGTCTCTCCATGTTTATAGGTATGGTCAGTGAATGCGACTGTTCTCACAATCACAGATATCACAGTCTATCCATGTTTAAAGGTATGGTCAGTGAATGGGACTGTTTTCAGAATCACAGATATCACAGTCTCTCCATGTTTATAGGTATGGTCAGTGAATGGGACTGTTCTCAGAATCACAGATATCACAGTCGATCCATGTTTATAGGTATGGTCAGTGAATGGGACTGTTCTCAGAATCACAGATATCACAGTCGATCCATGTTTATAGGTATGGTCAGTGAATGGGACTGTTCTCAGAGTCACAGATATCACAGTCTATCCATGTTTATAGGTATGGTCAGTGAATGGGACTGTTCTCAGAATCACAGATATCACAGTTGATCCATGTTTATAGGTATGGTCAGTGAATGGGATTGTTCTCAGAATCACAGATATCACAGTCGATCCATGTTTATAGGTATGGTCAATGAATGGGGCTGTTCTCACAATCACAGATATCACAGTCGATCCATGTTTATAGGTATGGTCAGTGAATGGGACTGTTCTCAGAATCACAGATATCACAGTTGATCCATGTTTATAGGTATGGTCAATGAATGGGACTGTTCTCACAATCACAGATATCACAGTTTATCCATGTTTATAGGTATGGTCAATGAATGGGGCTGTTCTCACAATCACAGATATCACAGTCGATCCATGTTTATAGGTATGGTCAGTGAATGAGATTGTTCTCAGAATCACAGATATCACAGTCGATCCATGTTTATAGGTATGGTCAATGAATGGGACTGTTCTCAGAATCACAGATATAACAGTTTATCCATGTTTATAGGTATGGTCAATGAATGGGACTGTTCTCACAATCACAGATATCACAGTCGATCCATGTTTATAGGTATAGTCAGTGAATTGGATGGGTCTCACTGCCTCTGTCCAGTGTGAATCTCCCCATAACAACAGTCACTATTAATGCTCCGTGTGCATATTCATGTAAACTTTTTTTACTTTAATGACACAGATGTCAGGGTGATAGTTGAATTCTTGATGTGTCACAGCAACAAAAAGTGGAAGGAATTGTCAATAACATTTGCAGGAAATCAGTTATCATGTTCAGGCCTGTCTGGATGATGCTGGGATTTGGAGCTCTACATTTCTAAATTCCAGGTTTTGGAACATGCTGGTGGCTATTTAAGGCAAAATGATACAAGGTTGCATACAGCTGAAATTACTGTGCTTCGCTTCCAGTTACTATGTGAATTATATCTGGTCAGATTAATGAGATACTACTCACATTATCCAATAATACAAGCTGGTTAGCAAATTGTACTTTTAAGTTAAATTTATTTTGCTTTAAATTGAATAAGAATAAGCAAGCAGGTAGTATGATTAAAATGTATTTATTTATTTTACATTTGTTAACCGGGGGTGTCTGACTGAGCCAAAAAGATCCTTTTTCAGCAGAGGCCCGGGGAGAAAAGCTCCACATAGAAAAATTACAGATACTGTAGGATATTTAGACATGATCAGTATACACACAAATTACAATAAACATGTTTTTACAGTGGTATGCAGCACATCAACAGTTACAGTGGGGAGAACAAACAAGAAAATACTAATTTAAAAATAAAGGTAATTAATAGCTTTGTGGTGTACAGCTGAAATTTTAAACATAGGTAGAATACATACATAGTACACAGGTACAGTACATACACTGTAGATTAGCCAGTGTTCGTGAGTAAGAATGAAAACTATTATCAAGTAATCTATTAAAGTAAATACAATACTAAAGTATTATCAGAATGCCAATGTTTCTTCTCTCCTTTGTTTATCCTCGTTTTTTTACCCATTCCCCCTCCCATATTCTCACACTTTCCCACTTTCACTCTAAAGCAGGTTAAATTAAGTTTCATAGCAGCAACGTTTAAACTACTTTGTACTCATTAGCTGGCTGAAAAATGGGGAATACGCAGTCTCAGTAATGAACACATAAAGTACATATTTGTTTGCCATTCCAATAATCTTGAAATGCTCCAGTCTGGTTTGAACACTGACTGCATAACTAAAACTGTACGTGGTTTTTAATGTAGGTGCTTGGGAAAGTTTCTCCCTCAAAAAGTTGAAAGTCAAACTACGGATGAATTTTGACTGTCTCATTAATCCAGTGTGATATAATCAATAAGTTTTATGCTAGGAAGCAGCTTTAAGTTACTTAGTTGGCATGTTTTACCCCAGAAAGTAGCTCTGATTCTACTTTATTTCATACCTCTCAAGTGTACCTCATTATGAGGAACATACCTCATTTGGGGTGTTAAAAAGTTCATGTTCCTCAAAGTTCCACATTGAAAGGGTCTGCTACATATTCAGTGTTAGGAATTTTTAACTGATATCCATGGTAAATAGAAACAAATCATATTAATTCATTAAAAGATCATTTTTACAAGTAAAATCAGCATGTTTTAGCCATCCTATGACCTTCCCAAATGAAGTTGTTAATAAGCTATTAGTATGTGTTACACATTTTGCCCATTTGTTCCTCATTTTGGAGATGGAAGGTTGAGAGCTATGCTTTATTTATATTGTTATAGCTAGCCCCGCTCCTCTTTAGTCCCATGAGGCAAGGTCCAAAGCTTGTATATTAGCCAGAGATCTGGAGTAAATCTGAAGTAAATCCAAGGCATCTACTGTGTTCAACAAAAATAAGTATATTTTAAGCTTGCATTGCACTTTTTTTAACTGTATTCTGTTTAATTTCTGCTTCATTATTTTTCTGTTTTAAATGCTGTGGCTGTTTTTTTCTGTACTTTGAATTTCAAGTATTTCTGTATTTCGTAGCATAGGCTAGATTCAGATTTGCTGAACCTAAGCTGCTTGGTATTACTTGAGCACTAAAACCAGCCATCTTACATTAAGAAGTCCCTCCTGCATCCTTGTGGCAGAAGTGTTCAGCCCATGACCCATCTGGGTTGGGGATTGCTGGAACAAGGCTCAAGTTTTGGCTTTCCTATTGGTTAATTTGTGTTAAAACTGTTTAATTTCACTTGTGTTGAAGCTCTGCATTTGTGCATAGCTGCACCCCACACTGTGGGGTTTAGTGCTGCCATGTATAGATGAAAATGCTTACAAACACAATTTTCCTGTGATATCTGCTAGAGAACCCTCCTTAGCTTTACTACCTCTCTGTGCACAATGCAGTTAGTTGTGCATTGCTACTTAGCGAGCAACTCAGTTCCACATTCTCAGAAGCTGACACAGTGTTCCCCCCTTAGCCCTCCACAGAACAGCCGCCTTTGTTAGTTTCACAAGCAAATGCTTGTCCATCTAGCCCATCCTCACTAGTTACTACAATATATACCTAACATAATGGATGGACAGTTTCCCAGCATTTCTCCAGCCAACCTGATCAATATGGGCATCCTGAGGCAATGTAGCAATTGCCTCATGTATACAGACAACCACTTGCTCCTAAAGCAAACAAACACGGTATGAGAGATTTAAATATACCGTGAAATTAGAATCAGTCCTCTCACATAACAATATACAAGACATACAACAGGTTGCCATCACACACAACTCCCCTCTCATACAAGATAAGGTCAAAACACATAAACCCCTTACTCAGAAGTGCTCACTAACAGCCTACCAAAAGACCAGTGACTTCCCAAGCACAAACAACATACACATACTGGTACACAAACAGAATCCACTACTACACATAACAACACACATATCGGTGTCTGAACAATTAAGCCCCTAACGCAAAACACCTCAAAAACTAATGTTCTGGTCATAGGCGACTCAATAGTGAGACACACAGATGACCCCTCAGCAGGTTGAACAAGGAGAAGATCACGGTCAGGTGCCTGTCAGGTGCCAGGATCTGTCAAATCACTCATACACGCAAGTCACTCAGCAACAAGTACAGTTATGACTCTGTTATAGTACAAGTTGGTGTGAATGACTTGAGACATACCTCTCTTTTTGAAGACAGACATGACATAACTCTCAGATTATGTGTCCAAGGCAGGTATGTCCCTAGCCCTAAGGAGCATTCTACCTTCAGCTAGGATGATGCCACAATACAGACAAAAATAATTGACTTCAATCATTGGCTTAGCTTCTGGTGTCACTCCAGGGAGATCCAGTATCTGTCTGCCTGGGAAGACAAGGTCGACAGTCCACTCTGTTTTGCCAAAGGTGGCTTTCACCTGTCTCCTCCAGGCTTTTGAATACTGGCAAAGATGCTTGCCTTCTCCATAGTGCCTTTTTAGGCAATGTCCAAACAATAAAAAATCGGATGTAAAGAAATCCACTAAAGACAAATTCAAGGTCATGCTGCTTAATGCTAGGAGCTTAAACAGTAAGTGCACTCCCTGGAAGCACTCCTCACCTTGGAAGATGCTGACATTTGTGCAGTCACTGAGACTTGACTCAAGATTGCTGAGAGCTCCCCAGCCATACAAGGCTACAACGCCTTTCACACTTTGAGACTAGGGTTGCCACCTTTCGTTGTAGCTAAAACTAGAGTAAGGCCACACACCCCGCATCACTTGTAACACCGCCCATTCCTGCACTCTGCCCCACCCCTGTCCGCCTATTTTGTGATATCTCTGTGATTTCACTTGGTGGGAAACACCCACTTTTCTGTTCCTGATGCCTGCTTTTGGCCGATTTACTAAGCTTTTCTGTAAAAAAGCATAGTAAATCAGCCAATTTAACAAACTCTGATAATCTGTTTCCTTTTTTGAAACAGAATACCGGAGTTTGTACAGTGTTTTCCAGACTATCAGAGAATCAATTTGATTTCCAGATAGTCCGGAAAAAAAATGGAGGGGTGGCAACCCTAGTTCCAGTGTCATGTCTCCATATTTTATACAAGTCAAGAGTTTTGTTAATACTACAAATTCAACTACCCTAACCCATCAGAACTTATAATAATAATTACACTATCTGTGTTACCTTAAGTTGCTGATGCAATTGGATGACACACAGATCACGTTACAAATTAACACATTTTGGTCTATATCAGAATAGCAAAGAGGCGTTTAATCGAACGCCTCTTCGCCGACACATAAACAGCGAACGCACTAAACCGCGAATGCTCAGAACACCGATTTCTTTCCTTGGGAAAGAAATCGGTAGCACTAACAAACACACACACTTTCAAACAAGGGCTTCATCCCCCACACCCCCCCAACATGGGGGGCTGTGCCCCCCCACACCCCCTAACTTAATATACCAACTCCAAGATTACACTACAGTGGGGAAAGGGGCAAACACACGGGGAAGTCCAAGCGATTTCTTTCCCAGGGAAAGAAATCGCTGTTCTGAGCGTTCGTGCTTTAGTGCGATCGCTCTTTATGTGTCGACGAAGAGGCGTTCGATTAAACGCCTCTTCGCTATTCTGATATAGACCTATCCATTTGCAGCGACCATCTTCATGCCCTGCTTTCTCATTGGTTTACTAAATAGCCACTGTGGCGATTTGTAGTGATGATTTTTCACTACTATTGGGTGCCTGTTTGGCAGCATGGACTAGTTTGTTTCCAAGATGGCTGCAACTGTAGTACTTTCAGAAGCAGAAGTGCTGGGATTGTTCACGAGTGTTGGTATTAGTGAGCAAAAAGCTCAAGAGACTTTGAAGAATGAAGCCCTGAGCTCAAGCTTAAGGGATGCAATTTTGCAGGTGGGGCGATTGTTTTTACTGTGATGACTAGCTCCTTCAGTTTTATCTGACTGTCACAGCATTTCCTTTGCCAGTGCGGAGCTGGGTAGTAAGAGGAATTGTACTTCTTATTTGTTTTGCTATAGTATGTTGGTGTTGGTTCTATGTTTATAATAATCAGTAAAGTATTCTCCTAATTATGAGAATTTTCAGAGGGGTCTATATTACGATGTCGAATGATAAAAGAGCGAACACTCTTTTATCGTACACTAAAAGTCGAAAGCACTGAATGCCGAACATACAGAACAGCGATTTTTTTTCCCAGGGAAAAAATTGCTGGTCCGTTTTCGAGACTGCCATTTCCTCCACTGTGGTGCGATCTCGGAGTTGGTATATTTAAGAAGGGGGGGGTGTCCCACAGCACCCCACTTTATTTTGTATTTGCATTTGTTTTTGTTTTGTGGACCAGCAATTTTTTTTCCCTGGGAAAAAAATCGCTGTTCCATGTGTTCGACATTTACTGCTTTTGGTTTTTAGTGTTCGATAAAACAGCGTTCGCTCTTTTTATCGTTCGACATTGTGATATAGACCCTTTTCAGAGTAGTATTCCTGAGGTTTAATGCTGTTAAACTGCATGAATGAAAAAGTTTAAAAACATTTTCTTTTCTTTTTTTTTTAACTTTGCTGCCATACACTTGTGTTACACTCTGTGTGTGTGTGTGTGTGTGTGTGTGTGTGTGTGTGTGTGTGTGTGTGTGTGTGTGTGTGTGTGTGAGAGATCAGGAGAGAGTGAGCACGATCGTGTATAAGTGAATGCCGATTGCTTGAGTTCCAGTTAAGCAAGAGTGGATTCCTGGACATTTCAAAGTTTTTTTGAATTACTTCTGGGGGAACGAAGATGCTATAAAAATCTGGGAGACTCCCAGGCAATCCGGGAGAGGTGGCAACCCTATTTGAGACCCAAAAACAAGCATAAAAGAACCAGAGGTGGAGGTGTATTCATCTTCAATAAATCCAACTACATGATGAGACTGGTGAAACAGTATGGCTCTCTTGAGCTACTTCAGGTCCAGTTAACTAAATGTACATACCCTTCCACATCATCGCTAGCTACAGGTCCCCTACCATGAACCAGGAGAAGCACACAATCTACCTGGACTTGCTAGAGTTACTCAGTATACAGCCAAACACCTTGGTCATGGCAGATTTTAACTATCTTTCCATCAGTTGAACAACTTACATGAGCACAAACACAATCACTATGAGGTTCCTGGATTTTGTTAATTCAAATGCCTTGGAACAGTTAGTCTTTCCCCCTACCCTACAAGGAGCACAAATGTCCTAGATCTAGTGCTGACCAACATGGGGTGGGCACTGCACTACCCCTTGTGTGTTGCCCTCCGTGGTAAGGTCAGACCATAAACCTGTCTCATTTGAACTAAAGATCAATTGATTCTGCTGTACCCAACAGGAACAAAACCAGGTTTTCCTGAAAAAAACAAGCCACCCTGGTGGACTGTAAGTATAAATAAGCTATACAACAAAAGAAAGAAACTGATATGTAAGAACAAGAGGGAACTTACTCAACAGAGGAAAAGTACCCTCCACAACTTGAGCAAGCAAAGGAGGTACATCAACTGACCCTGGGAACTATCAACCCATAAGTCTAACCAGCCTTATCTGCAAGACCATGGAAAGAATCACCATGGACCTTATCCACAAACACATAGCCAACCTTCAAACCCTTTACCCAACACAATTTGGTTTTGTCAAGCGTAGATCTTGCTTATTAAACCTAGTCGAGTTCTTTGAGAATGCTACCAAAGCCCTGGATGAGGTCAAAACAATACATACCACCTATGTTGATTTAGCCAAGGTTTTTGACACAATCTCTCATTCAGGTATCAAAGAAAAACTCTCCCAGCTGTGGATTAATCTATACATTACTAGATGGGTAGCAAACTGTCTCACTGACAGAATGCACACTGTCAAAGTTGGGGAGTCTACCTTCACCAGTAGACCAGTTACCAATGAGGTACCACAAAGATCTGTGCTAGGTCCTCTACTGTTTGGAATCTATTTTTTTGAAGCCCAGGTGAAAGTAGATGGCCTGTGCCTTAGCAAGGTTGCAGATGACTGTAAACTGGGTGCAAACATAGAGTCCCCAAAGATGTTATCATATTACAGAAAAGGCTCACACAGACAAATGATTGTTGCCAAACACAGACTAAAAATTAATGCAAAAAAATGCCTCATTATCCCCTTTGGCAAAGAAGTAGCCCCTGCTAATTATGATATAGACAGCACCCCTCTAAGCTCAAACCCAGTGGTGTGAGACTTGGGAACACAGGTTGATAGCAGTCTAAACTTCAATCACCATGTGTTCGTAGTGGTAATAAAAGCATTCTACATTGCTCATCTCATAAATAAGGGCATTATATCCAAGACCAGGGAGGTTATAGCTCAACTGTAGTTGAACCTTATCTGACCACTAACTGGGTGCAATGCTCCCTTCTGTATGCATCTCACCATACACCTGTAGTAACTAATGAGACTACAGAGGTTTCTAACCAAGAGAATCCAGGGCCCCCAAAACATGACATATATGGAAAGACTGAAAGCCCTGTCACTGTACCCTGTATCATACAGGCTGTTGAGAGGCGACCTGTACCTGGCCTACAGAGCAGTCTCTGACTCTGCCCTAATGGAAATGCTGCATATCCGCAAATCAAATCTCAACCTAGCCTGTGATATTAACAGAACATGTTGGAGGGACAGATATATCTCCCAGCAATTGTGGCTCCTCTAGAATAAGCTCCCACTCCATGTAAAGCAGAGATCCTCAATAACCATATTCAAGCACAACCTTGACAACTGTATGGGTGACCATAAATTCACCCTGGGGGAGGAACCTATGACCCTCATGGACAGGGGCAGTCAATGCTGATCACAGAATTGCTCTGCTAACAATGACCATCTAACTACGGTCACCAAAGGTACTTGGGTTAGGCTTGTAAAGGCCCTAGGGCACAAGTAATCTGGACACAGACAAAAATAATGAGAGTACAAAGGCCCAAACATAGGGACAAATTAAATCCAGAAAGTTGCCAGGAAAAAAAGTTTCACATTACCATGCGTTTTTGAAGGTCATCATTTAATGAATTAAATAATTCAGTCCTCACTGATATGCTAGAAAACCACAAACTTAAGAGAAATAGATCAAAAATATGAGTCAAAATTTGGACATTCTGAGAAAATCTGGACAGTTGAGAGATATGCCCCCCCTCCACAGACATGCGCACACAGACACACACACGCGCGCACACACACACACACACACACACACACACACACACACACACACACATACATACACACACACACACACACACACACACACACACACACACACACACACACACATATATACACACAAACACACACACGTGCGTGCCCACATGCACACACACATGCGCACACACACACGCACACACACACACACACGCGCGCACACTCACACACACGCGCACGCACACACTCGCATACACACACACACTCGCACACATACACACACACACGCGCGCGCACACACTCGCACACATACATACACATACACACACACACACACACACACACACACACACAAATCAGGATAGCAGCCATATATTTTTGGCTGGCACTTTAGCAAATGACCTAAAGGTAGGCTCAAACAAATTTCTTAATGCTGGGGATCCCCATAAGAAGCTCACACATAGCTCACTGACACTAATTCCAAACTCATCAAAAACACACTTGCTAATGCCATAGGCAACAGCACTAAAAAGCATTTTTGTAGGGGCAATTCCCTCTACAATTCCCCATGAGGGGGCTTCAACCCCACACTCACTTACTTAATTATACTAATTCCATGATGTCTTACCTGCAAGGAAAACAGAAACTCCATCCAAGGATGAAGAAAGTACTTGCACTATTATGAACTCATAGTTCAGCAAACAAATGTAAAAACATGCAGGGCCTCTTCAGTTTAGGGGGTTATGACTGGGGAAATTACATTCAGTGCAAGAGTGACAGATCTCCATAAGGGTTGTAGCAGTGGCGGCTGGTGACTTCAAATCAAAGGGGGGGGGCTCCAGGAGACAGGTGAATGGGTGGGGTCAATGGGAAGGGGTGCGGCCAACTAGAAGGGGAGAAGCTATGCTCAAAACCACAAAAACTGTAACTTTAATTAAATATGCTGCCCTGAGTGCCAAACCATCATTATGAGAGTCCAATCAAGACAAAATGAAGTCTAGAAGAAAAAAAATATTTCAATGCCTTGGCTGCATTACAGCTTACTTAATATCTAGATGGAAACAAAAAGGCTGTGAGGCATGAAAAAATAAATTACTTTTTAAATACATTACTGGAATGCCAGTCAAAATCAAGTATAAGAAAAACAAGCAGCACTCAACTCAAACCACTTCTCCTTGCACTGCAGTTCTAATTATAATTTATATTCAGCTTTATTAAAGTACCAAGTAACATGCTGAAAGTAGCAATCTCTGTGATACCCCCACTTGTAAAAATGTTTCTTATCCAAAAAAGACATGCTGCCTGACAACTATCTACTTGTTTAATGGGGAAAACATGATCAAAATAAAAAATGAAAAGCAAACAAGAAACAAGCTCAAGATACATTGCTTAAAGGATTACTGTACAGGTTATGGACCACACATGATAGACTGGCATTCTGTTTGGCTTACAGGTAAAGCCTGCAAAGATGACTGCAAGTCTCCAACAAATATAACGAGCTTCTTAAAATAATGTAATCCTGTCCTTTATTACAAATACTGTCATATGCATTTCAATACCCAAGGCTTATACATTATCTAGTTATGTAAGTATTCTCTGCATGGCAACAACAAAAAGGCTTTCAATGTTGGCAATTCTTTAACAGTATGCTTATTAAAGCTTACTTGTATCTTATAATCTCAGACAAGCTTACCTGATGGTCATTAAAGCATTGCTACTTAAACATAGAGCAACAGGAACTTTCTGAGTAATAATAAGCATAAATCAACAGTATAAAAATATGACAGAAACCAGAACATTCTGCAAAATCAAGGACAGAATAAAAGTAGCACTTGTGTCTACCTTGGATGGGGGGATATTCTGCACATTTACACTGCATAACTGCTCCTTGCCTTGCTTGGACACATCCAGAGTCACTACATGGGAGAGTGGTGTGCAACAAGTATGTCACAATTTGAAATGTCTCTGAAATACTCGAAGGCTCTAAATAAAAATCTGCCCAAGCAGCAGATACCTCCAAAGCAGACATCCAAGCAACTGCTACCCCACAACAATACCCACGTATCACATAGTTCACAAAGTCAGTGTGCCACACAGTCACAGCCCTTAAGGCTAAACAACACACCTAATACACTTGTAATAGGTGACTCTATTGTCAGACACACTGATGTCCCACTCACCAGGCTGAACAAGGAGAAGGTCACTATAAGCTGCCTGTCGGGTGCCAGGATCCGCCACATAACACAAGCACTCAGGTCACTCCAAAGCAAGTACAAATATGACTCCATCATTGTCCATGCTGGTGTGAATGACCTGAGACGTACCTCCCTGGACTACATGAAAAGAGACATAGAGGAGCTCTCTGATCATGTAGCCCAGGCCGGTATGACCCTGACCTTGAGTAGCATCTTACCCTCACCAAGAATGATGCCACAGTATAAAGACAAAATGATCAATTTTAACAATTGGCTAAAGTATTGGTGTCATTCAAAGGGGATCCAGTGTCTGTCAGCCTGGAATGACATGCTCAACAAACCACATTGCTTTGCTAGAGCGGCTTACACCTGTCACCCCTGGGCTTTTGAATACTGGCTAAGGCTCTTGCCACCCCCATAGTGCCTTTTTTAGGCAAGGCTCAAAAGACAAACCCAACTCCATAGACAACACAAGGAAAAAGAAACTAAGGGTAATGCTGCTCAATGCCAGAAGTCTAAACCTCAAGATGCAGGCACTCGAGGCTCTCCTCAGTATGGAGAATATTGATATCTGTGCAGTAACAGAAACCTGGTTCAAGGCTCCTGAGAGCACCCGAGCACTACCAGGTTATACCTCATACCATGCTTTTCGGCCCCAAAACTTGGACCGAACCACAAAAGAAGGGGGAGTATCCATATTCATCAAAGATACTCACACCTCCAGGTTAGTGGCACTGCACGAAGCATCAGAGACCATCCATGTGCAACTAACAGTGGGCAAAACTGCCTTTCAGTTTGTAGCCTGCTACAGACCATCCTCCCAAACTCAGGAACCCCACTTGGCTTTTCTGAGAACACTGGAGAATATGAAGGTCTTTCCAAACATCATTATATTAGGTGACTTCAACTACCCAAACATAGACTGGGAGCACTACTCAAGCCCCAACACCCTCGCCCAACGGTTCCTAGAATTTATAAACTCAAATGCTATGGAACAACTGGTCACCACTCCCACAAGAGGGGAAAAGATATTGGACATGATCATCACCAACATGGGGACTCTATGTTCCATACCAGAGGTCTGAATTTTGCAGCACAAGAAATTTGGAAAAAATCCAACATTTGGGGGGGGGGGCAAAAGACCAAAAACAGGGACACATTTTAAACATTGCTTGTATAATGTTGGAATGTTGTTAGAATAAAATGCTATGTTACCACCATACCTTTCACTGCCAAGTATTGAACCCAGGACCCTGTGCAAAACAGTCAGAGCAACATACCACTATGCCAAATCATCTGTTTTATGAAAGAAAGGAAGACTAAATCTTAAATGGCTACCATTTAGTGAATTCAGTTCTTACCATAGCTGTCAACATCTTAGCACAAAACACCTGAACAAAGCCAATAATGGGGGAATACAGCCCCCAAACATATTCAGTGAGTTCAGTTATCACCATAGCTCTCAACCTTGGCACAAAAAACCTGGACAAAGCCAATAATGGGGGAATACAGTCCAGAAAATAGGGATATCCATTGAGGACACCAGAGCAAACCCACACAAACACAGGGAGGACATGCAAACTCCACACAGAAGGCACCCCAGCCAAGAATCAAACCAGACAACCTGTAGCTGTCAGGCAACAATGCTACCAATGCACCACTGCACTACTGGCTGTGTTAAGTGACAAAAATACAGAAACCACATATTTTATGAGGAACAGAACAGAACAAATGTTGTTGTTGTTGTTGTGTCTTTCGGCTTTTCCCAGTTAGGGGTCGCCACAGCGGAACTCCGGTCCACTAATGATAGGCAGTTGATTTTTACGTGCTGAGTTGCTGGCCCTAATGCACAACCTTCAACGAAGGTACGCCCATTCACACATGTCTCCACAGTAGACGCTCTAGCTGAGAATCGAACGGGACAACATCTTGCTGTGAGGCGACAACGCTACCGCAGCACCACCACCGCGGATAACAGAACAGAACAAATATGAGGCAAACATCTGCAAATGTTTTACAAATGGTGGTGGGTAGGGAATTCAGGCTCTTGCCACTTGGTACCCAAGGTACAGGGTTAAAGACTTATTCTCAACCCACTACCTCCAGCAGATCCAATCCTCCATGGCAGCTATTAAGTCCTCCGTAATAGCCTGAATCTGTCCCTACAAGCAGCCCTATCCTCCATGGCATCTACGTCCTCTGTAGAAGCCCACACAGGCTGTTCTAGGCTCTTCCATGCAAGACGTGAGTAGGCTGGCAGAGTGGAGTTCCCTTCCTTCTCTAGCTGGACTGCCTAACAGAGCAGTCTGGAGCTTAGGAACTAAGCACACGTGTGCGTGGAGTACTGGACTGCCTAATACAGCAGTCAGGAACTAAGCACGCATGCGTGGAGTTCCTTTCCGGGACTCATGAAATATTTTTTTATTTTTTAGTTTCTACAGTGGTAGTATAATTTATTTTTAGTTTTTACAGTGGTAGTACAATTTATTTTGACAGGTGGGGGGGGGCTGCAGTCCTATAGCATGAGCCGCCCCTGGGTAGTAGTCTAACTGAGTACTGTAAGTTATGGCTTTATATAAACAGCCAATACAAGTCTCTGCTGATTTAACTTTACTGGGATTAACAACTCAATCAAACATAAGGACTCTTTACACAGCTAAGTAAATTCATCCCTAGTTTTGTATTCCTGCAAAATATATGGTCCAAACAGCAGGTTATGCTGGTCCTCCGAGACCTTAGGGTACTTGCTTCCCTTTTACCCCTTAAAGCAAAGTGGTGTGTTGTGGTGTGGCTCTCCAGTGCAGAGATAGCGCAGACCTATTTCAGTATTACAAAGTATTACAAGACAACTCAGGCATGATGATGACCCCAGTGGAAATTAACATCAGATACTGTCACACTGGTAAGTGTATACGTGTAACTTGCCTCGAAACTAAGAATGTAGTGTTCTTAACCAAATTATTGGATTTTACAGAGCAAGAAAGATTGGTTGCAAGAGACTTAAATTACTTAGCCTTAACCAAGTCTAAAGATTTAGTATTTGCAATTTTCAAGTTTGTGCTGATGGCATAAATCTTAAAAGTAGTTCTCCAGCTTAAAAGGCCCCTCCTACATTATTATAGAAGAAGGCCCTCATCAGCCTGATATCCAAAGCTCTGTAAGGAATGTGTCACCTAGTTAGTTTTAAACAGTGATTATAAGGTGTATATGAGACTTGAACAGGGGGAAATTAAGCTTCTAATCCTGGGATTGGTATGTCTGGATGAAAATGACTTTAATGTCATCTCAGGCCTTCGTACCAAATGGGGGGGGGGGATGCATTGCCAAGGGCATCAACCAGCCTAGCTGTAACTCTGGCTTTATCTCTTGGACCACAGCACAGAGTTCAAGATATTACCAATTCTCTATGTCACTAAGCCCACCAGTTTTTCTTTGGAGTGATAACCCAAAAAGGTCATATCAAAGCCTAGTTTTCTGTGATGTGATGGCTTCACAGCTTTATCCAGTTGCAAAATAAGATGGCATTTTTATACATGGGAAGACAATGGCTGATTATCTAGTCACAGTATGTATGCCAATTTGAACCTATTACTTTTGCAAATCTGCAAATCATATAATGTAGCAGGCAAGAATATGTTTAATTACTTGCAAGTACAACATCACTTATGAAGGACAATTAAAATGAGTAGTCTGTCAAGGTGGTGGTGCTGCAGTAGCGTTGTCGCCTCACAGTTAGACGTTGCCCGTTCGATTCTCAGTTAGATCGTCTTCTGTGTGGTGACATGCGTGAATGGGCCTTCCTTCGTTGAAGGTTGTGCATTAGGCCCGGCAAGCCAGCACGTAAAAATCTACTGCCAATCATTAGCGGACTGGAGTTCCGCTGTGGAGACCCCTAACCGGGAAAAGCCAAAAGACACAACAACAACAAGTCTGTCAAGAACAAGTATACAAGGAGCTATCAAATGTTGTCAGCTAGCAACAAACACAGAAAGCTTTACTGTATGGGGGCATGAAGCCTGCCTGTAATATAAGCTACTGTGTAATATACCAGATGGAAGATGCTGAGTGGGACTTTTCTGACCTCTCACAATGTCTGCAAGTTGTTCAGAGCTCTTACTGTGGTCTGCCAAAGGTTCCTGGCTGATTAGGGTACATAAACACTATCTTTCATTACTGTTTCAAGCTTGAAGCGTATCAGATGTGAATGAGGTTTGAAGAGTTTGGGAGACCTTACTTTATTTCACACCACAAAATATGTATTTAATCTGAAAAAATTCACCTATCTGTAAATAAAAAATGAAATATGATTATGCTTTAGCAAACAAAAACAGTCCTTGAACCAAATAAGGAATCAGATGCAAAAACCAGAGAATACAAGATAAAGAAAAATAATCTGGTTCCACACAGCAGTGAAAATCAATATGTCCTCTATTGTAGTAGGTAAGTGCTTTCTCGGAAATACTCTAATTCTGATAAAGAAGTAGAGTTTTTGGATGTTAAAGTTACTAAAAATAATTTATCCACTGTGTCTACTACTTTGTATAAGAAAACTGTTAGAAAGAATAATGTTCTACACTATGGCAGTATGCATCCAAATCATACGAAATTCAATGTGTTGAAAGGACAGATATTTCAAACTATGAGACTTTTTAATGATGATGATAGTCTCATTGTTGCATTACAAACACTTAAACAAGAATTTTTAGAAAGAGGCTATAGTAGTAAACTTATTGATTCTCAAATAGCAGAAGGATGGCGGCATAGATCAGGTAAGTGCCAGCCATACTTTTCCCCCCTCCCCACTAGTATTAACAACAGGGATAATATTGACTATCCACTGATACCTCTAGGAATAAACTAAGGACGCCATTGATCTTTGCCAGTAACGTGCATGTAGCATGTGATATTATTAAAAAGAACTGGGATATTCTGTCTACTGTACATGAGTTGAATGGGGTCATTGGCACACAGCCAGATTTTGCTTTTAGAAATAATAGATCACTTAAGAGTCAGTTCTGTTATCGATCCTTCAATACTAAATCAACTATAATATCTGATAGACTTGGTACATATATGTGTAGGAATTGAATGGCCTGCACACATATACATATTGGTAATCATTTCATACATCCCACTTTGGGTTTTAAGATAGATACTGCTTTTTATGCAGATTGTCGAACAAAAAATGCTGTCTATTTTTGCTGTTGTACTACCTGCTTCTCATTTTACATAGGGAAAACGAACAGGGTGTTTAAGGATAGAATACTTGAACACCTTAGGGATATCAGGAATGTTAAAGAAACCAGCACACTATCACTACATGTAGCTAAAGAGGGTAAAGAACATAAATTTAGCTTTATGGTACTAGAGATTCTGCATAGTACCAAGAGAGAAGGTGACATAAATAATAGAACAGAATCTAGTGAACAGAAATGGATTTTGCGCTTTCAAGCTGATAAACCTCCTGGTTTAAACAACAGAGTTTCTCCGAAACCCTTCCTTAAAGCACGGCCATTAAAGCATTGATCTCTCTTTTAATATTTTATCATGTATATTTCAATAGTCCAACTTTTATTATTTTTTACTATTGTATTTACCAGTTTTAAGTACATATTGTTCATTTAGTCTGTTTTATTCAATTTTTTAACGATCTATAGATTCTACAGATGTATTTCATCACATCGCTTTTAGCTATGATGCACATTTTATCTGATTTTTGATTGGATGTTTTAGTGTTTAAAAATGTAACTACTATTCTATCTTTGTTGGTCTGATGAAGCGGATGTTATTCCGAGAAATCCCTTACCTACTACAATAAAGGACATATTGATTTTCACTGCTGTGTGGAACCAGATTATTTTTCTTTATATTGTATTCTATGATTATGCTTTACTTTGGTACTTTTAGTAATAAAATGAAAGCAGATTAAAAAAAGAAGACTCTTCTCTACCTTTAAGCAAAGGCTGAATAGCTGCTGTACCAAATGTACATAATAATGGAAGAGATGTTGTACCAAATGTACATAATGATGGAAGAGATGTTGTACCAAATGTACATAATGGTGGAAGAGATGTTGTACCAAATGTACATAATGATGGAAGAGATGTTGTACCAAATGTACATAATGATGGAAGAGATGTTGTACCAAATGTACATAATGATGGAAGAGATGTTGTACCAAATGTACATAATGATGGCTGCCCTACACTATGCAGCCCTGAACAGTTGAGCTGCTGGCAAGCTTGGATTTGGGACACGGCTGTGGTTTGATAACACATCGGAGTATCGCCTGACCATGCTGGCTGTTCTCCCACCCTTTCCCAACTTTATTTTTATTTTTATACTTGATAAATTGGTGAGTGAGTTAGTCTGAAGAGCCTTTTCAGTTACATCCTAGGCCTAGTGGCAAATATCAACTTTACAAATATGAAACAACATGCATAATAGCTACAGAGTAAAAAGTTATTAAATGACAGCAAGTACAGCCAGAATAGCGGTATGTAAAAAAAAAAAGATAATTTTCTCATGATTTCAACATAGCCCAGTATAGGTGAGATCTATAACTGAATGTAGACAGAATGCAATTTGATGACAGAAACTGGAATAGGCAAGAGGGGGCTGGAATTTACTAGAGAAAACTGGCAAAGGAACACAGGTCTTGGGAACAAATAACTACTGAGGGAAAGATGATAGAAGGGGAAGATGCTAAGAATTTACTTGGACTGCAAGTTAAAGACTGACTTCCCTATCAAGAATTAATACCAGTGTATAGGCAAACAGAATTAGGGGGGGTCCTAAATGAAAGACCAGCACTGGTAGAGTTTTTAGTGGAATCTAGAATAGAAGCTGCCAATAATAAAGGAATAATTAGTAGAACATAAAAAAATATTGCATGGTAAATGTAAAAATCAATCAGAGGTGGTTGGAAGAGAGATTGGATAAGCAATTCACAAAGAAACAATGGGGGGATATATGTATGTCTCTCAAAAATGCAACAAAGTCTAGAAGATTTAGGATTTTTTGCTTGCAAATGTTTACATAGATATTTTCATACTCCAAGTAGACTCCAGAGAATTTTTTCCTCGGGTAGACAGCAAATGTTGGAGGTATGGCAGGGAAGAAAGAGGTAATCGGGAGCATATTCTCTGGGAGAGCAGTGAGTAATCGGGAGCATATTCTCTGGAAGCGCAGTGAGTAATCGGGAGCATATTCTCTGGAAGCGCAGTGAGTAATCGGGAGCATATTCTCTAGGAGTGCAGTGAGTAATCGGGAGCATATTCTCTGGGAGTGCAGTGAGTAATCAGAAGCATATTCTCTGGGTGCGCAGTGAGTAATCAGGAGCATATTCTCTGGGAGTGCAGTGAGTAATCAAGAGCATATTCTCTGGGAGTGCAGTGAGTAATCGGGAGCATATTCTCTGGGGGCGCAGTGAGTAATCGGGAGCATATTCTCTGGGAGAGCAGTGAGTAATCGGGAGCATATTCTCTGGGAGAGCAGTGAGTAATCGGGAGCATATTCTCTGGAAGCGCAGTGAGTAATCGGGAGCATATTCTCTGGGAGCGCAGTGAGTAATCGGGAGCATATTCTCTGGGTGCGCAGTGAGTAATCAGGAGCATATTCTCTGGGAGAGCAGTGAGTAATCGGGAGCATATTCTCTGGGAGTGCAGTGAGTAATCGGGAGCATATTCTCTGGGAGCACAGTGAGTTGGCAGACTTTAAGGATTCCCTGCAAGATGCACTGACGGAGATGCTGGGTGGGCAGATTGGTGTGACGAGGAAGATGATTTTTCTTTGCTATGAGACAGAATTGGAATTGCCTAGACATGATAAAGCGTTGCTGTGTCTAATTCTGGTGGCTGTCAAAAAAGCAATTACTAAACAATGGAAATCAAAATCTAAATCAAGTATACCAGAAATAGTGAATATAGTAACAGAGGTAAAACAACTGGAATTGAGATAAAATGGTAGTAGCAAACTACACAGAAAAAAAAAGGGAATTGTAGGAACAATACATACAGGGGAGGAATGAGATTTAAAAGAAGGCAGGACTTAAATGAGCTATGTAATGTTTGACTGAAAATGACTGGGTAGATTATAAATGAAGTATAATGTTTGCAAATGGGAGTGTGTCATTATGGTTTGTGATATAAAATGCTTGAAACTACGATTGTGTTGGTGTGGAGTGTTTTCATTTATATAAATGTATGAGTGCCTATGTCATAAGTGATTGTTTAATAAAAATGTTGTTTAATAAAGATGTTTTTTGTTAAAAAAATGTCAGGAATTGAATAATTTATGTAATGTTGCTTAGGTTATATGATATATATAGCAATATATATGAAGTATAATGTTTGTAAACGTGAACTTGTTAATACAGTTTGATTGCTTTTATATAAATGTAAATTTGCCTGTGTCACAACTGATAACTCAATAAAGGTTTTAGAAAATCTCAGTACTGTGTACTTTATACATACTGTATTCAAATATACACAAATGTTATTTTGCTTTGTCAGCTAAGGTATTCTGATTTATATGGAAAAAAGTAAACAGTTGTAAACTATCATAGTAGCACCAATATTTTGTGGCCTAGAGCAATGGAGTATAAAGATTTAAATTCTTCCTTTAGGTGTGATTTTATTTTTTTAAGTTATAACTTATTAATTTTTCTAATTTCATGCTGGATATTACTGCAGCTTGATGTGGCAATTTTGGAGAAAACTTTTTCGGCCGTTGTAAGTCTAAATGGAGAAGACAGAGTGGTTTAATCTTCTCTTTTAATGGTGGGCACTATGAGTCACTGGGTAATTTGAAGGTAATGAACTTTAGCAAGAACATGGCCCTAACAGTTATTAGGAGCCAGGTCGCTTTACTAATACTTAGGCAGTGGTGTTCCCTAGTTGGGAACAGATGTACAAATCATTGAGACATGTATTCTGCTGTTTACATAGGACTGTGTTTTGAGGGAAATAAAGCATTATAATTGATAAAGCAAACTTTCTCCTAGGGAGAAGTATATTGTGAATTATGGTTTGTCTGGCTTCCTTGTACAGAAGATGTGAGATTTTGTGTGAAACTAAGTATTTTTACAGCTTTATTGATTTGGGTTTCATGGTGACATTAGGAGGAGAGTGTTTGGCACAGTACCACATCTAAGTACATTTGGTGCAATTTTATGGGTACTAGAGTTACAATTTTTTGTAGTTTGTGTGCTCAGCTAAGTTAGAGAGGAGTTCCAAAGGACATTAAAGTACTTTATTTTTTGTTAATGGTTATTTTTTAATGGCTGCAATATAATACAGTGTGAACAGCTGTGAAATGTGTTCAGACCAATATTTCTTTTTAGGACTAATTATTTTACCACTTAAACTGGGTTCTTTGCTAACTGATACATAGCACAAAAATCAATGTAATGTTTCATGTTTTAATAGATAAATGTTGACAGTCTTAATATGGTTATGTATTATTTGTTTTGAACTATAGTGATGTGTTAAAATATAGAACAGGTGATAAATACAAGTATGCAAGATATACATGTGTCACTATGAATCTGTTTAAGTTGCTGCTAGTTGCTTAAAATATTATGAATGTAAACTGCTTGGTGTCTATAACTAGTACAACAGCAAACATGATATCCAGCCATGACAAAATCTGATGAGAGCATGCATATGTATGCATTTGCCATAGTCTCCTAAATAATGTATATCTTCATTATATACAATGCAAGCAAAATATAATATACTGTATGTATACCTCAACTGTGAAGATTTCATTTTATGGTTCAGGTCATGGCTGATGAGGGTCCTTGGACCAGTCTACTTACCTGGTTAAGACACAAATAAATAAATAAATTGCCATATTTGTTCAAGCCCATTAAGCATTTACCCAACTTGATAAAATACAAAGCACCAATAAACCAACAGGAATGATGTATAAAGCAAATGTGCTATTAATTCTCTAGAATAATTAAAGTGATAGTCAAAAATGCAGCCATAGTAGTGTCATAAACACATACCATCAAGATTAAGAATTATAAACGGAAAATAGCAGAAAACAAACTGAAAACTTAAACTTGACCCATTATGATACACAAGTAACACAGCATTTATGGGCCAACTAACCTCAAGGCAGTAAGAGACTTTTTATAAAGATCAAAAATGTAGCTATTGGATATAATTTCATGTTTTATATGACTGCATTTCTGTCATAAATATCTCATGGTCCAAGCAACTAAGCTTGCAGCTTAGATGCATCACATGCTAATAATGTCCTAGCATGGATCAAGGGCATCAGACAGGATAACTATTGAAATGCACAGCTGGTCAAAGTCTGAAAAATGGTTATTCTGGGGATTTCTCAAATAAAAATATACAAATATGAAGCTTTGTCTCTGGTTTATATGTTACATAAAAAAAGAACTAAATCTGTAAAACGTCAAAGTCTGATAGTACAAAAAAGCTTCTTGGTCTTGGCAGAAATACCAAAAAAATACAACCCTAAACACATGAAAATAATATAGGAAGTTTCTAAGCCTGCAACTCACACCACTTTCACTGATAATTCACTAGTATTTTTAATATTTGCCAACATTTCTAACACAGTTCTAAGCAACTCAAAAGTATTTGTCTCAAACATAAATTGATAGCCATACACCAAACAAATACGAGGGCAGGCTGTGAAAGGTGCAAAGTTATTGACAGATATATCTCTAAAATTCTGAGATAAAATAATAATGCAAAAAGAGAGTGCTGTGCCTGAACCAAACGGAGGGTATTTGTTGAGCCCTCACATAAAATGCATTAACATTTTCACTCCTTCAGATACAACACATTTCAGAAGCAACATAAGAAAACCAGGAAATATGTAAGTTATAATATATTAACGCTAGTCTGCATAGCTTTAAACCCTCCCAGCTGTGTATTAGCAAGCTTCCACAAATGTAGCCCTGTGGTGAAAGTATTGAAAGTTATAAAATATTCTTTAAATATTGTAAGCCACAAAAATAGGTTCAATGACAAGAAACAGGAAGAATATTAGCATGTTAGATAAATTTATCTTTATGCACACTACAAATGGCAGAGGCATCTTAACTCAAAATTAAGATCTTTTCTGAGTTCCCTGAAATGCAAACACTGTAAATACAACCTTCAAAATTAGTTTGCCCCAAAAGTAATTAAGTAGGTGTTTGTGCGTGTGTTTGTATGTGTGCATGCATGTGGTGTATGTATGTACATGTGTGTATAAGCATGTACATGTATGTATGCATGTGTGCCGTGTGTGTGTGGTAAGATTTTGGTCATGAAAATATCATGAAACAAGTGCAAAAATGGGACCCTAAGAACTATAATACATAATTACCAGAATTACCGTAAGGAGGCGCAGCCTATATTGAATAAAATGTATCAACTTGTTTATTTTCTGTAGTTATGGGCCATTTTGCATGGTATATCAGTGTGTAGCTGTATTTTGCATTTCTGAAGCTGAGTGCCTTTTGGGTGCTCACTTTACTAATATTGGTATATTTTTCCCTGGCTTCTAATAGTTTGGTTGCTTAGGCCCATGGCATAATTCAAATGACTGTATGGAAACAAAGTACTATTTACTTGGCAAAAACAAACCCACTGACTTGGTAAATGTTGATCTCCAGGAATGATCCTTAGGTGGGAATACTGGGCTGAGGTACCAAGGGTCCATCTATAGCAGCGGCACAGCCCACCTTTCATCTTTGTGGCTATACAATGGCTGAAAATATGTGAATGAAAACTGACATATAAAAGCAGTTGCACATATCTCTTTTCTCAACTGCAGGCTATAAAGGTGAGCAGAGGCTGTACCAGCTGTCACCTGCACTGTGACAGGGGGTCATACTGCTTTGCATTGGTCAGGAGTAGGAGTATTGTGCATCTATGTAGGACTGTATTACTAGTTATGCTAGTCTCCAATCGTTTTTATCTCCTTGTCTAAGGTGCTTCTTTTACTGGGATATAGTATTAGCATAAAGAATGTCCCTTATTTGGGATATAGTATAACCACAGATAACATTACATTTTGAGGTGCAGCTGGTGTGTCTCCCACACTCTAAAATGGAGTACAGGCCCATCAGAAACTAAAATATTGTATTTTTTTCTGTCAGAGAAGTTGCAAGTAAGTTATTAACTATATCATGTTGACGAGTTAAGAAATGAAGACAGTGATATAAAATACAGTTGTGTACACTTACCATAAATGTAGATGTTCGAGTGTATTCACTGTTGCAGTCATCACACTTGGGTTATCTGCCTGCAGGTAACCCTCAGTCGGCCCAAATACCAGAGTCTTGGGATTTCTGCATCAGATGCTGTTGCTTCTTCCATGATGTCAGGTCATCAGGGGTATAAAACAGGAAGCCGACGCCATTACATCAGTTTTTCTTGCCCCAGATGTCAGGAGCCCCCCAAACAGGAAGCTAGTGCATGGTGTGGAACACCACTAGTAAAAAGTAAACACCAGTGCCATAAAAATGGCCATATAAAGGATAGGTAGAAATGACAGTGGAAAACAGGAGGCTGTAGGGAAGGAAACCAGGACTGCAACAGTGAATACACTCGCACATCTACATTTATGGTAAGTGTACACAACTGTACTATGTTCTTCATGCTTCACTGTTGCAGTCATCACACTTGGGTTGATTCCCAAAGCTGAGGAAGGGTGGAGGCAATCAAGAGGAGTTGGGGTTGGCTAGCAGGCCTTGTAAGGCTGCTGTAGCAAATCCAGCTCTGGATTTGGAAAAAAATAGGCAAGTGGTAGTGCTTGGTGAAGGTGTGTACAGAACTCCAGGTTGCAGCTTCCAGAATGTCCCTGGTAGGGACTCCCCTGAGAAATGCTGTAGAGGTGGAAGTAGCCCTAGTGGAATGTGTTCTGATCTCCTGTGGGGTATGTTTTCCATGGTGCTTGTAGCAGAAATGGATGCAGTGTGATATCCATTTGGAAATGGTTTGCTTTGAAATGGCCTTGCCCTCTGTCCCTGTAGCAAAGCTGACTAGCAGCTAGTCAGATTTTCTGAATGGTTTAGTCCTGTCAAGGTAGAACCTGAGCTGTCTGTGCATGTCCAAGGAGTGCAGGATCCTTTCCCCTTTATTTTGAGGATGAGGGAAGAAGGTTGGCAAATGGATGGCTTGGTTTAGAGTCACACTGGAGACCACCTTAGGCATAAAGGATGGGTTAGCCCTGAGGGAAACTCTGTCAGCATGGAAAATAATTAGTGCCTGTAACTCAGACACTCTTGGAAAACAGCCTTGCTTTTAGCCATAACCTCAGCTATAAGAAAGGAATTTTAACTCTGCTGAAGCCGCAGGTTCAAAAGGGGGAAGAGTGAGCTTTTCCAGTACAAAGTTAAGGTCCCAGGCAGAGATGGGTGCTCTCCTAGGGGCCTTAAGTTGTTAGCCACTCTCAAGAACTGTTTGATGAGAGGGTGAGAGAATAGAAGTGGCTCAGTATTATAATGAGCTGAGATGGCAGAGGCATGAATCTTAATGGAGAAGAAGGATAGGCCTCTGTGGAGTAGCTCTGCTAGGTAATCAAGGATATGAGGTAAAGAGGGCACAGCTGTGTCCTTTCCTTGAAACTGATTCCAAGAACAATATCTTTTCCACTTTTCAGCATAGGATTTCCTAGTGCTAGGCCTTCTGGCCTGAAGAATGACGTCCACACCTGTTTGCTGAGGGTTGCTGGTGGAGTATTCAGGGGATAAGCCAGGCTGCAAGGTTTAGGGTTTGCAGCTGTGGATGCAAAATCTGTCCCTCCTGCTGAGACAGCAGGGAAGGTGTCTGATGAAGGTGCCAGGGTGGCACTGTTGTCAGACTGTATAAGAGTGGGTACCAGTGCTGGCATGACCAGTCTGGGGAAATAAGAATTGCCCTTGGGCTGTCCTGTCTGATCTTGAGTAGTACCTTTGAGAGGAGGGGCAGAGGGAGAAAGGCATAAATTGAGAGGTTTTTCCCATTTGAAGGATAAGGCATCCACCTTCCAGGCCCTGCTGTGAGGGTTCCTGGTGCAAAATTTGCTCAACTGGTGGTTCTCAAGTGAGGCAAAGAGGTCCCCCTCTGGTGTTCCCCACCTCTGGATTAGAAGGTTGAAAGTGTTGGGCTCCAATTTCCACTCGTGTGGTTCCAGGAGATTTCTGCTTAAGTCGTCTGCCAGTGAATTTTGTATGCCTGGCAGGAATTGAGCTTGTAGATGCACTTGGTTGCTCAAGGCTGTGATCCACAGGGACATGGCTAACCTGCAGAGTGGATAAAAATGGGTTCACTCCTGCTTGTTTACGTACCACACAACTGTGGTGTTTTCTGTTTTTATCAGCAGCTGTCCTGGATGGATTAGGCATTTGAAGGCTGTCAGAGCATACTGTACAGCTAACATCTCTTTTTGATTGATGTGCAGGAGAATTTGTCCTGGGCTCCGCCTGCCCTGAATGCATTTGCCTGCCATGTGAGCCCCCCATGCATAGTTTGATGCATCTGTAGTCAGGATTTGGATGGCGAGGGGTTGAGTGAAAGGCAGTCCCTTGTTGTGGTTGCATGCTTCTGCCCACCAAAGGAACTCTGCCCTTAGACAAGGTATGATAGGAATGACTGTTTCCAGGTACTGAGAATGTTGGCACCAAAGACTTTTTAAGTACCATTGAAGCTTCCTCATAAGCAGTCTTGCATATGAAATTAGCAGAATGTATGAGCCCATGAACCCTAGGGCTTGCAGTATTAACCTTGCAGACAGCTGGGTTTTGGTGGCCATTTGTTTGAAGTAGTTGTTCAAATAGACCTGTTTTTCTGGAGTGAGAACTGCCATCTGGGAAGTTGTGTTCAAGCTTGCTCCCAGGAATACAATTTTTTGACTGGGCACCAGTTGTGATTTCTTTTCGTTGATGGTGTACCCCAATGAAGATAGGAGTCTTTACACAAATGCCAGGTGCTGAAGTAGCAATTCCTGACTGTCCGCCTGAATCAAGCAATCATCCAAGTATGGAAAAATTTGGATATTTCTCTGCCTGCAGTATGCAATGGCTGGAGCCAGGCACTTGGTGAATACTCTGGGCACAGTAGATAAGCCAAAGGGAAGTGCAGAGAACTGATAGTGCATAGAGCCTGTACTGAAGCGTAGATATTTCCTGCAAGACTCCCTTATGGGGATGTGCAGATAAGCTACTTTTAAGTCTATGGTGACTAAACAGGCATCCTTGGCTAGCATAGGGATAAGCTGCTGCAGGGTAAGCATTTTGAATTTTGGGACCAACAGAAAAGTGTTGAGAATTGATAGATCCAGGATTGGGCGCCAAGAGCCCTCTTTTCTGGGCACCAGGAACAGTTTGGAGTAGAAACCCTGCCCCCTTTCTTCTACTGGAACAGGCTGAATGGCCCTAATATTGAACAGGGAAAGTAATTGCTTTTGAGGCTCTGCCCACTGGTTTGGAGGAAGGTCTGGAAACCCGCTTGGGGTTGGCAGAGTATGGAAGTAAAATCTGTATTCCTGGGATACAATGTTTAGGACCCATCTGTCCTGAGTAATGGACATCCAGTTTTTTGCATGAAAGGCAAGTTTTCCTCCTAGTGGCACAAGTAGTTGGGCAGAGCTGGGAAGGATAATTGAAAAGTCATTGTGAACTTTACCCATAAGGGGGTGGCTTGCCACTTCCTGTTTTTGAGGTGGAAGCACTCCATTGTTTACATCTATGCATACCCTGAGACTGTAGTCTTGGCGGCCTGGTTCCCCTGGGTTTGGACTGAGAAGGTATGGAAGAGTCTGGAAAGGAGCAGATTTTGGCCACTGCCTATTGAATCTAGGTGGCTGCACTTGTAAGAATTGTTTAACAGTTTGCATAGATTTAGCTTTTTCTTCCATCTTTTTAAGAACCTCTTCTGCTTTGGCGCCAAACAAACGGTCCTGATTTGACATGGTCTGGCAAGGTTTGTTCCTTCAGCCAAGCATGCCTTCTCAGTACAGACCCAGTGACTGCAGCCCTGCAAGATGCTTCTAGGGCATCAAAGCCACACTGCAAAGTATGCTTACTAACATGGTTTGCAGAATGCATTAACTCTTGTAAATCCTTATTTTCTGCACAATCTGGAGATAACACCATTTTTTGTTTAACTTATTCCATAATATGTTGCTGGTACTTCAACATGTGAAACTGGCAATTCAATCCCCTGATGGCAAGAGTTGCAGAGGTATATACCTTCTTATCCCAGCTATCTAAAGCTCTGAAATCCCTGTCTGAAGAAGTAGGGTTTTTGGTTGAAGTAGCCTTAATCCCTTTAGGTCCCTGGGAAATAGTCTCTGGATCTGCAGTAGGATTCTTAAAGAGAAATTTGTGAGAATCAGGTATTCTGTAATACCTGTCAGGTTTTCTAGGAGCCGGTGGTAAAGTATCTGGAGTAAGACTGGATTCCATGAAGACAACATCTACAACATCCAGGACAGGGGGTATAGCTAGAGGACTGTGCTGAGGCAACTCTAAAAATTCTCTGAGTCTCTTTTTGGACCGAGGATAGTCCTGGCATTCCCAGCAGAAATGCTCTCTTAAAGTATGCAAGGTTTCACCAAAAGAAAAATCCTCTGGAGGGGAGGCAGAGGCAATAGATTCCCCTGCATCTGATTCCTCAAAGGTTGATAAGGGTATGTCCTGGTAATCAGAAGGGTCAGAGTCATCGGACTCCTGGTCTGTAGAATCAGAAAGAAACTCAATTCTTTGTCTCTTAGCAGGGGAAGGCTGGCTTTTCCTAATTAGGGTGATAAGGTCTTCAGCCATTCTAAGCATTTGTTTTTGTGGCATGGGAGCTTGAGCATGCGCTTTGGTTGTCGGTTTTCTAGGCATAGTGTGTACCCTGGGCCTGAGAAACTCGGTAGTTTTAGCTAAAAATGAAGTTGCCTGTTTAATGCGAACATCAGTAGGTCAGAATACACCCTCAGAAGCCAGTGCCTGCACAGTGGCTCTGGACCCATCCAAGGTAGAGACATCCGCAGGTTCCATAGTTGAAGAAGCATCTCGTGGCATACCGAACTTCGAATGGGTCTCTGCTTCTGCTTCGGGCTCCTTCTCGGCAATACCCGTAAATATGAAGTTATGAACAGTGTAGGTGAATCTGTAGTATATCAAGTACTTTTTCTTCTTTTTATTTGGTTTGTTTATGGACATGATTTATCTGACTCTCGAAAGTTTGGCACATTGTATATTAGTTTAGTTGCATTTGTACCTCCTATATTTTCTCTGTGGGATTTTTACATTCAAATGTTGTATATTTTCTTGTATATGTTGCCTGATTTTGATATGAATAAATAAAACTGTGTTTTAAAAAAAAAAAAAGAAAGACTGATGTAATGGCATCATCTGCCTGTTTTATACCCCTGAAGACCTGATGTCATGGAAGAAGCGACAGCATCCGACGCAGAAATCCCAAGACTCTGGTATTCGGGCCGACTGAGGACTACCTGCTGGCAGATAACCCAAGTGTGATGACTGCAACAGTGAAACACGAAGAACATCTTATACTTTGTGCCTAGTGATCAAAATTACATTATGACTTAGTACAGGTCACTGACTGAATTACACATCATCCTTGTGTATGGCAGCCACTATCTCCCACAGACTATAAAGGATTATCTTACTGTGTCATTATTTTTGTAGCACTGTACCATGTACACTCAAAGTAATAGAATCTTCTCAATGGGAGTTAATACTCCTGTTTGTCACAGAGCTACAGATACATTGCTGAAAAGAGGGTGTAAGCAGCCATTCTGCATTATAAATCACTTTTTCAGTTATGCCAAGAGTTGCTGAACTGGTAGTCACTATCAACCTTGTGGGTCAGTCAGAATTACCCATGACTGGAATAGTTTACTAATGGAGAGGAAGCCTGTGCGGGTACATTTTCTGAACAGTGAATAAAATAAGTCTGGAGGATTACAACTGGTACTAAAACAGTTTAAAGGTTAAAAGCCCTCATCAGTCACAAATGAGTTTTAGTCATGAAAAAAAAATGACCAGCTCATTAAAATAATAAAAAAAAAATCGTTGTTCAGTGAAGAAAAAATAAATAACTGTCAACCAGTTTATTTTCCCACTAAGCATTACTAGCATCTTCTGCCTCCCTGTCCTAAAGCATCACAAAACACAAGTTCAGATAGGCTCACACTATCAAATTCCCCAGAATTCAGATAATTAGTTGTTCATCAATAGGCACCCATGTACTAATGCTGGACACTGTTTCTACATTTTAAACCAATTTTTAATTGAATTGCAGTTGCAATAATTAACAACCTCCCTCTCTCAATTTTACCTCTTCACACAGGTGAGTAACCTACTGAATAAAAATGCTCTCATATGAAGTGCGTGATTATTGCTGTACAAATGTATTAATTCATATAAGCCACAACAAGGCCTGCTGAATCTAGCTTCGTTTATATGCTTGTTGTTTGTTTGCTTGTTATTTCCCTGGAAGCTAATTCCACCTAATACGCAACTTCTCAGCGCTTCTGTGGATCACTAGTGATATCTGCATTGCTTACTGTACTTATTTCCTTGTTTCACTTGAAAGAAAGTTACTGTTTGTCGTTTTTGCATTTAGTTACTTGTAACACATTCCACTCAAGTTACCTGGCACTTGCTCACTAAAGCAATTATATAAGTCAGCACTAAAAATTAAAAGCACTACACCCTCACTCCCCACTGGCCCTTGTTTTCAATTAAGGAATTCCCAATATTATTCTAGCATGTCCAAAGGTCAGTTGTCAATCTTCTCTCCGGTCCAGCTGGTGAATCTGGGAATCTTGAGGCAATGTTATAACTGCCTCATGTACACAGACAACCCTCTCCTCCTCCCACATAACACAAATACTTGCGAGAGATGCAGCTATTTAGCCAAACTGGAGGCTGAGCTCTCTCAACTCAGGACTGGCAAGACCAGACAGGAGGAGAAGGCAACTACACACACCACAAAACCAGCCTCACATAATGCTACCTCTCCACTGAATCAAACACATAAACACACAAAGACATACTCGGAGGCTCTGAGTAAAATTTACCTAAACAGCAGAGGCCTCCAAAGCAGACACCCAAACAACTGCTACCTCAAGACACCCCACAAGCAACACATAAACCACAAAAGCAGTGTGCAAAGCAGTCACAGCCCTTAAGGCCAAATACAACACCAAACATACTTGTCATAGGTGACTCCATAGTCAGACACACTGACGTCCCACTCACCAGGCTGAACAAGGAGAGGGTCACAGTAAGCTGCCTATCGGGCTAGAATCCGCCACATAACACAAGCACTGGGTCACTCCACGGCAAGTACAAATATGACACAGTCATTGTCCATGCTGGTGTGAACGACCTGAGACGCACCTCCCTGGACTACATGAAAAGAGACATAGAGGAGCTCTCTGATTATGTAGCCCAGGCAGGTATGACCCTAACCCTGAGCAGTATCCTTCCTTCACCAAGAATGATGCCACAATATAGAGACAAGATGATCAGCTTTAACAATTGGCTTAATGTCTGGTGTCATTCAAAGGGGATCCAGTGTCTGTCTGCCTGGGATGACATGCTTGACAAGCCACGCTGCTTCGCAAGGGACGGCTTGCACCTGTCACCCTGGGATTCCGGATATTGGCTAAGGCTCTTGCCACCCCATAGTGCCTTTTTAGGCAAGGCTCAAATTCTAAACCTACCACCCTAGAAAACAAAAATGGGAAGAAACTGAGGGTAATGCTGCTCAATGCCAGAAGTCTAAATCTCAAAATGCACGCACTCGAGGCCCTTCTCAGTATGGAGAACATCGATGTCTGTGCTGTAACTGAAACCTGGTTCAAGGCTCCTGAGAGCACCCGGCACTATTAGGTTTTACCTCATATCATGCGTCCGCCCCAAAACCCGGACCACACCACAAAAGGAGGGGTGTATCCATATTCATAAAGGATACCCACACCTCCAGGTTGGTGGCAACGCATTAAGCTCGGAAACCATCCAGGTGCAACTAACCATAGGCAAAACTGCTCTACAAATTGTAGCATGCTACAGGCCACCCTCTCAAACTCAGGAACCCCACACAGCCTTCCTGAAGACACTGGAGGGTATAAATGTATCTCCAAACACCATCATATTGGGTGACTTCAACTACCCGAATATAGACTGGGAACATTACTCAAGCCCTAACTTTCTAGCCCAACAGTTCCTGGAGTTCATAAATTCAAATGCCATGGAACAGCTAGTCACTGTTCCCACGAGAGGAGAAAATATACTAGATCTCATTGTCACAAACATGGGGACAAAATGCTCCACACCGGAAGTATATCCCTCATTGGTGAGATCTGATCATAAACTAATCTCACTGGAAATCCACATCCCGCCCCCACCCCAAACAAAAAAGACCATAGTGAAGAACTTCTCTAAAGCAAACTTCACACTACTCAAGACTGGTGTGGTATCCTTCAAGGCCCCTGAGCCAGTGGAAACCACAACCCAAGCTGCGGAAGCCCTTACAAATGCCTTCTATGAACACCTCCAGGACTGCATGGATCAGGCAATCCCAAATAAAACCAAGACTCTTTCCACAAAGGGCAAGCGTCCAGTCTGGTGGACCCCAGCCATTAACAAACTTTACAATAAGAGGAGAAAGCTATTACATGATAGAACAAAATCCATAAAAGGGAAGTCACCCTGATCATTATTAGTAAAAAATACGAGCACTCATAAAATCAACTAAGGCCAATTTTGAGAGAAAAATTGCCATGGATTCAAAGGACAATCATAAGGCCTTTTCAGCTATGTTAGGAACCTGGGTGGAAACTCCCAGATATGCTCAGAATTAGTCCAAAATGATACAAAAATCACTGAACCCACAGACATTGCCAACATACTGGCAGACAGGTTCAGTGCAAACTTCACCCCCTCTCCCCCCCTAAAGGAGAGA
Source organism: Protopterus annectens (assembly GCF_019279795.1). Lineage (NCBI taxonomy): Eukaryota > Metazoa > Chordata > Ceratodontiformes > Protopteridae > Protopterus > Protopterus annectens. The sequence goes on along the minus strand of NC_056728.1, from coordinate 1,380,402,482 downwards.
TAACTATCCCAGCCGAGTGTAGCCTCCCGGACATCTCAAATGCGCAGGTGAAAGCTGCTCTCTCTAAAGCTAAAAACACAGCATCAATGGGACCGGATGGTGTCCCCGGCTGTGTGCTAAATGAGGAATTAAACCCGCACATAAGGCAGCTGTTTAATCTCAGCCTTACCACAGGATACGTGCCCAAGGAGTGGCGTACGGCAACTGTTGTCCCACTCCACAAAGGCTGCGCCTCTACGGACCCTGGTAATTACCGCCCCATAAGCTTAACAAGTCTAGTCTGCAAAGCTATGGAGAGGATCATAATGGAGCTCATAAACAAAGATATAGGGGACTTGCAGACATTGGACCCAACCCAGTTTGGCTTTGTCAAGGGAAGATCATGCCTTTTGAACTTGGTCGACTTCTTCGAAACAGTCACCAAGGCCATTGATGAGGGAAAGGCAGTCCATACAGCCTACCTTGACTTTGCAAAGGCTTTCGACACAATACCCCACTCGGGTATTGTAGAAAAACTTACCAGCTTAAATGTAAACCCATATGTCACAAGATGGGTTGCAAACTGGCTTAAGGACAGAACCCACAGGGTTAGAGTTGCTGGCGCTGTGTCAGACTCCAAGCCGGTCACAAGTGGTGTCCCACAGGGCTCGGTCCTTGGCCCCCTATTGTTTGGCATCTACTTCCTACTTCTCAGAAGTACAGGCCAACATGGGAGGACTTTGGCTGACAAAGTTTGCAGATGACTGCAAACTGGACGCCATAGTGGAAAGTGCATCGGACACGGATATCCTTCAGAAGGGACTCACGGAAACAGATAGCTGGTGCCAGAGCCATGGCCTGAAGATAAACGCCAAAAAATGTATAGTCATACCCTTCGGGAAAAACAAGGTAACCCCAAGCTACCATATAGGTGGCAATCCACTAAGCACAGAAGAGGTTATCAGGGACCTGGGGACCCAGGTTGACAGTGGCCTTTCTTTTGACACTCACATTGCTAAAGTGGTTAGAAAGACCTTCTACATTGCCCACCTGATCATGAAGGGATTCACATCCAGATCTAGTGAGGTCATTGTTCCCCTGTACTCTTCACTTATCAGACCAATGATCGAGTACAATGCCCCATTCGGGATGTATCTCACCCGACATCTGCAGCAATTGGAGAGACCCCAAAAGTTCCTCACCAAAAGGATAAAGGGACTCCAAAATCTGTCATATGCTGCCAGATTGAAGAAACTCCAGCTCTATTCAGTCGCATACCGTCTGCTCAGAGGTGACATGTGCCTGACATACAAGGCCATGTCCAACCCGGAATTAATGGACATGCTCCACCTCATCCAAATCCACCAAAACCACTAGAGCAAGCGACTTAAACCTTAACACGGATATAAATAGGACGTGCTGGAGGGATAGATTTATCACTCAGAGACTCCCTATGCTGTGGAATAAAATCCCGGTCCATGTGAGGCAGAGCACCTCGCTGACTCTGTTCAAGAGAAATCTAGACCTGTGGATGGGAGATCGTAGGTTTACCCCGGGAATCATCTCTGTGTCACTGCTGGACAGAGGCACAACAAACTAATGGGCACAGTATTTTTTCATATAAGGGGTGGCGTAAGCCACAAAAATTTGGGCTAGGCTTATAAATGCCTTAGGGCAGATAGCCTAGTATAAACCTATGAACCTATAACCTATGAACGTAAGTAGCACTCTGCTACAGATTTTTCATTCACTTTAATTACTAGCTTCTGTTATTTCAGTCACCATCACAATGGAACCTTCCCATGCAATCTATAAGGGAAATTATTCTGAGGGATTAATACCTATAAAAATCAGATTGATGCTGCCTTACTTTTAAACAGCTATTGTACATCAGTACCCAACAAAAATACTGAAAAAAGCATGCACTTTGAACTGCCCGAGACACAGCTACATTTTTAAGTAACACTGCACACTCCAATTCTTCACCCTCAAGCTGTGAATATTCATCTGTCTCTTTCCTTGTTAGTTTATTGCAGTTCTTACTCTATAATCACCTCAGCAGACATAGAGCTCACAAATAACTGCTTCACACATGCCCCAGTCTCAAATACACAAAAAGTCTGTCTTAGGTCATGTACCTGCTTGTCAGAGCTGGCAATCAGCATTAACACTAAACCACTTTGAAAATAAGGGCACATATTATATGATAGGGTGCTTATGAGACTTTAGAAGCCTCTTTGAAGAAATCACATGACTTATTATGTCATACAAAACAAACAATAAGTCATTTTTATGAAATTATTTACAACTGTGAATAGTTTATAACTTATATCCCTCAGAAGAAAAAAAAATCAGTATGGACTGTTGCATTCTAGAAGTGAAAGTTTACTTCATACAACTATGGTGACTGTCTCTACATAACCGCACTGTGCTACAGTGAAGGTTATTCTTTATTAAAATGAACATGCGGAAGAAACACCAAATTTGAAATCACAAAATAAACTGCTGCCACTTAAAATATTCAAACCTTGCATTGTTAATTTTAATTTGATATAAAATATTGTCAAATTTACTATGCTGCAAATAAAATAATAAAACAGAAAACTTATACAAAAATATAAAACCTACAAAATCAAATAAACCATTGTGTGGACACTGTTTCTATGTTATACAACACCTTTCTTTACCTGAACTGACAGTGTGGCTTACAAAGAGAGATGATCTGTTACAGCTGCAAGATGGTGGGGGGAGGAAGTTAGACGCACTACAAGGACAAGTACCTATTACACTAAAAACACATTATGGACTGCTTTGTATTAGAACTGTGAGTCACCCACTGGACAGAAGATGATTTGCCGTCTCCAAGGAATTTAATTGTACATAATCTCTGAATTTTGTTTATTTATTTATTTACATTTGTTTATTGGGAAAATGTCTGACTGGGGAGGATTGTCCATTTTCAGCAGAGGCCCGGGAAGAAATCTCCATACAGTAGTACATAAGATATAAAAACATACAGTAGTAAATACAGTGATAAAATAGATGGCAAGTATAGTGAGCATATAGTAAAATTCAATAAAAATAAAGATAATAAAATAATGTGCAGTGAACTGTAGGCAATAGAGGATACAACATTTTAACTTGGAAAACATTTGTAGTTAGAAGGATGTTTTTGTCTGGGCAACAGCATACATTTAAGAAACAGTACTGAGACTCAAGATTACAGCTTGGCTGATATAGTACATGAAAGTAGCAGAAACAGTAATGAGACTCTTGACTGGATTATCCATTTGATAAATATATATCAATTAGTGTTTGGTGGTGAAAATATATAAAGGTGATATACGTTGACAGACCAGAATAAGCAGTAAACTGTAAACGTAGTTCTATATTTACATTATCTTTTGTTTATTTAATAAGTTTTTTTTATTGTTGCTTACAATAGTTTCTTTACACAGATATTAGACTTTTCTAGATTGTTTGCATTAGATGCAGCAGCATTTCTCTCTTTAATAAAACTGTTTATATCAAGCCGTAGGATTTTTTTTTACAAAAAGGAACTTTTAAAAAAAAATGTTTGTATTTTTTGTAAGTGGAATAGTTCTACGTTAAAAGTAAAAGAAGTGGGGGTTGATCCAGGTGAATGTGTCACTATCGGTTGAAGGTGTTATCGCTCAGTGGGAATGGAATTCACTGTTCATAGGTAGGTACTAGGCTATCAGCCCAAGGGCCTACATAATCCTAGCCAACAAGGTCCCCTGGCTTACGCCACCCAAGAAAGTTATTTTCCTGTGCCATTGTTGAGCAAAGACACAGAAGTGATCCCCGGAGTGTATTTCCTATTTCCCCATCCACTCATCAAGATTTTTCTTGAAGAGTGCTAATGAAGAACTTTGCTTGACATAGATGGGTAGCCTGTTCCAGAGTATGGGAAGTCTCTGGGAAAGGAATCTATCCTTCCAGCATGTCCTGTTTATTGTGGTGACAAGGTTTGTTCCAGAGTATGGGAAGTCTCTGGGACAGGAATCTATCCCTCCAACATGTCCTGTTCATTGTGGTGACAAGGTTTATGTCCCTAGAGTGTGTAGCTTGGACGGATTGGGATTTCTTTAGGTGTAGCATGTCCAACAGCTCTGGGTTTGACATAGCTTTATATGTTAGGCAGAGATCACCTCTGAGTAGGCGATATGCTTTGGAGTAAAGCTGGAGTTTTTTGAAACAGTCAGTGTAGGGCATCTGAGGCCAGTAATCCTCTTTGTGAGGTACTTCTGTGGCCTTTCCAGCTGCTGCAGATGTCTTGTGAGGTACATTCCAAAAGGGGCGCTGTACTCTATAATGGGTGTAATGAGTGTAGAGTAGAGCGGAACAATGACCTCAATAAAGCACTCCTGCATTTTAATATGTTAAGAGACTGAACCCTACATACTGTTTCTGTAAGAGATTTATCTTAGCATAGAGGAAATCATCAAGTTACTGAAGCCAAGTTACGTCATTGAGATTTCAGCCTGTTACCTGGTAAGTGAGAAAACAGTAATTATGTTTCTTAGATGGGGTTTCCAATTAACTACTGCAGCTAAGAGCACTAATACAGAAGAAATACATAAGGAAACTTATGTATAAACTTATGTATAAAGGACTACCGGCTGGATGGACAATACTTAGCAATAATTAACATCTACCTGTCTCCTTTTGCAAAAGTTAGAATGGTAGATATCTTCATACATGAATACACAACTTTTCAAGAATGTTAGATAATTCAGGGTGGTGACTAGAACTCTCTGTTTACTGTAAGTTAAATTCTTGGTAGTCCTAGAGCTGTTGTACTGCCCTCAGTAGGCATGTTCTTACACCATTATAATAAGACAGTAAGGATGGCAGATGTTTCCAAAGTTCTGCATGGAGATAATAGACATTTCTCCTATTTTTCCCACTAGACATCAGTCAGTTACAAGGACTGATAAGATTTTGTTCTAAAGAGCAACTGAATTTTGTGACATTTTTGATAAATTTTCAACAGTTACTTCTGAACTTTCCCCTCTAGGATTAGAATTCAAACTAGTTGGCAGGAACTTATCAAGACACTGGAGAATAAAAATTATGTTACTGCAGGAGAGATTGTTTTGATAAGTTACAGGATATATTGGCGCTGGATTTATAGCTATAAATGGGATCCACTCCCAGCTTCGGAATGTCAAATCATCTCACTCAGATATGAAGCTTTTGCCCTAAAGCTGAAGCAACTAGCAGCAAATAAGACAATATTTCATTTTTAAGATAGACGCATAGGCAATATGGTTCAGGACCTTACCAATTTGTAAAATGTTTTTAAAATGTATCATTGGGAAGTCTACTTGGGGAATAGGGAAACGATCTGACTTGACAGAACTGATATAGCTCTTAATGGAATTCAGTTTATAGAAATTCAGCTATCAGGTTCACAATCGATCTACAGTTTACAATTAACAGAGGAAGTAAAACTAGTCTTCAATAAGAAGGAGTGGGGGGGGGGTCTCACTTGAAATTTATCGGAAGTTTGAAAAGGATTTTATCTACATTCTTTTAGCATTAGTGGGCAGATTTCTTTGTATGGGCCTGTTTCTGGATTTGTGTAAGCAGACTATGGTAGTAATAATTCCAAACATAGATAGGGATCCCACACTGGTAAAGTCATACAGACCAGTCTCTAACTTAATCATGATTATAATAGTTTTTCAGCAGTATTACAAGTCAGCTTAACAGGTTTTTGCTTTCACTTGTTTACTTAAACATGGCTTGTATCTAGAAAACAACAGTGGACATCTTGGTGAAATTTTTGCCTTACTACCAGATACTTCCATAAAGAAAATAAATGTTTTTGGCAAAATATGATGCTGAGAAAGCACCTGATATAGTAAGCTGGGAATTCACATTTGTCTTATTGAAAATAATGGGCTTTCTAGTCAAATTTGTTGATTTATCTTCATTGAATGTGAAATAACCAGGCATAGTGAGACTAGTAATGAAGTTTTCACAATCTTTTTGCATTCATATGGAACAAGCCTGTAAATGTCCTCCTTACTTTTTGCCCTTAATAGTGAAACTTTAGTGGGTTATTCAGGTTACAAATTCAAAAATATTTTTGTTAGTTTGCACCTTACTAGTGCAGATAGAGATTTAGAGATTATCTTTTATGGAAATAGCAAGGTTTGGAAAACTGTTGAGATACAAAATAAATGGATCCAAGACTACAACAGTTGAAATCAACTATCTCCCTAGGCCTGATATGCTAGAGAATTATTCATTTTAGGGAGATAATGGTAAAATCAAATATTTAGCCGTTAAATTAGACCTAACTGTTAAAGACAGAGAGTACCCTTGTAAATATAAACTATTCTGAAAAATTAAAAAATATTCCTTGATGTGGATGAGTTTAGTATTTGAGCTTCCCCTAATGACTCAAGCACTACCTTTGGTTTGGACTCCCTTTGGTATATACTACAAGTGCATTAATGGCCCTTTCGATAGATTTTTTTGCCAAATTTTACAAACCATCCCTATAATTTTTGTGTGGGGAAAATAAACCAAGATTATCATGGGGGATGATTACTCTTCAAACTCTGAAGGAGGCGCGGGAGTTCCTGATTTTGAGTTTTATACACAGTTATTAAGTTTTACGTTTTAAGGCTGTTTTATTGTCTGAGTAACAGCTCTTACAGGGCTATTTGGAAATACATTTATTTAGAAGATTTTGGGGAAGGACGACTTATATAACAAATTCTCATTTGGCAGGAACTATAAATTTAGTCTCCAACAGAAAGCTAGTACAGCCAGTCCACAATTTATATAGTGAGGGATCGTGAAAACAAAAGCTGGATTTTATAGCAGGGTGTGTTGTTCAACAGAGTTAGATGAGTTAAGAAGCCTAAGAAAATTGAAATAATTAGACTGTTATCTCAGGCCCAGGAATTTTTTGTAGGATGAGTTGCATGTAGGTAATACCTTCTTTGGGTGTGATGTTTCTTCCTGAATTTCTCCACAAGTTGCAAACCTTGAGCATTAATATAAGGATATTAATAAAATAACCACTGAAGTAGAGGCACTTAGTGTGCAAGAAAAATAAACAGCTGCAAGACATTTACTGGACATTGGTACACGAGTGAATCTCAATGGCATAAAAAGCTGACAGGAACTGGATATAACATGTTGATATCCACCAGATGTCTTGTGACTATGAAATATAAGTCAATGTGAGAAAGGGATTTATGTTCTTAGTTAACAAACACGGTCAGGTTCAAAGTGCTCCAATTACCAAAGGACACTACAAAATCAAGACAATATAGATTTATTTATTTTTTTTTTTTTTGGAAAAGTTTATTCAGATACTGTTATACTCCACCCAGATTAAGTCTCTTATGCCCAGAAATTGCAAGGAACTGCTGGAAATATAAATATGGCTAGCATGGGGGTTGGACTATGGTAATTTAGAAGTTTTAAGAGGGATACTCAGTTTGCTCTGGATAGATTCAATTAACTGCAAACAGTTCAGACCTAATTTCAAAAAAGAACTACCTGAACAATATATGTGCACATGTCAGAACACAGGCAAGTCACCTGACTCCCATGGTTATACAACTGCATTCATCCCAGAATACCTTGGCTGCTTACTTTTTTATCCTCTCTAACATATAAACTCACACTCACTGTTTATTCACCTGCCATATCCATGCCCTACTATATATGTAATATCCACTCCTCCTGTTATTAGCTCTCCTACTAAATCTCTTAATATTCTACACGTTCTAGTCCCAGCACTGTTAAAGTTTCCCTCCATATTTGTATATACTACATCTGTTGTTTTAGGACTACATTTACCTCAACTATAACACCTACGTTATACATTGTATACTCTTGATCCAACTTCTTTTTAAACCTTCTTGTAAATATGCATATATATATTTTTTTCATCTATGTCATATCACTAAACTGTATAATTTAGTTATACCTCTGACCTTATTTCATTGTTATTGTTATGCATGTGTGTAACCAGGGCTAAACCTGCAAATGGTCAGATTTAATCAGTGCCCCACCCTGGTAAACAAAAATGAATAATTAAATAAATAAATCCCTTTTCTTATGCTGCTCTCTATAAAACTATACCAACAGGCAGCTAAAATTTAGACTGTCTATTGGGAATGTTTTTATGGCGGTTAAAAAGGCAATTAAACATTTCTGGAAAAACAAGATACTCCTCCCAATATTCAGGAAGTACAGGAGCTGATGAGACAGATTTATGAATGGAAAATCAAAGCAGAAACTGCTGGAGGAAGGAAAAGCATTTTAAAGATGTGGTACCCCTAAAAACTGAAATGATAAAATAGAAATACAGCTGTCTTCGCTAACGTTAAAGATGAGGGAGATGTCTGCTGTACATTTGTGTGTTTCGAAACAATCTGCTGAATTTCTATTTTCTGCATGTATTAGTTAATTGTATGACAGCTGGTTAATAAAATGCTTAAACCTAACCAGTGTGGCTCTAGTTGCTATTACTATGTCACTGTGGTTGTTTGTAGTGTGGTTCTAGTTACTATTATTATCTCAATGTGGTTCCTTTTAGTGTGGTTCTATTTTCTATTACTATCCCACTGTGGTTCCTTGTAATGTGGTTCTGGTTACAATTACTATCTCTCTATGGTTCCTTGTAGCGTGATTCGAGTTCCTTATAGCAGCTCTGGTTACTAACAGCATCTCTCTGTGGCTCCTTATGGTGGTTCTCATTAATAATGCTGCCTCACTACTTATGTTACTTTCTTGCTTGTGGTGGTTCCATGTAGTAGTTCTGCTTACTATTGCTCATCAAGGTTAGCCTGATATGAGTCAACACTGTAATTAATTGTTAGTGTGGCAGCTTTATTGTAGTGGCTCCCCCTACAGTACAATACCATTCTGCATCAGTCATGATTAATGCATTGTGACCTCCTTGCCCAGATTCATTGAGGCTGAAAGATCAATCTATGTGTAGTGAAAAGTGAACGCCTGAGTGACATTTGCAGTGTAAAGCTCCCATGTTCCCTTGGTGAGAGGTACTGAGTGTGTAAGGCCACCTGTGTTTTGCAGTATAAATGTTGGTGACATTCCCAGAGCTAACATACTCTGTCTTTTGTTTTCTTGCTCTTCTCCAGCTTTCCTCTCTGCCCACCACCCCTTTATGTCCATCCATTCCATGTATTTAACCCCTCCTCACACCTCATATACATAATACTTGTCCATCTACACTTCACTGTTGCCATGGGAGGACAGTCTGCTTTAGCTCTTACTGTGGTCAGCCTTCCAACACTAAGAACTCTAAGACAGTGCAGTCATTTCCTTGTGTTTACTAACACTGACACCAATTCTAATAGATGTAACTATTTATGTGGTATGATCTCTTACTGACTATGTACATCAATAGACATCATACCAACACTGCACTTTTACAATAAAACTAAATTAATTTATATTGAAGCAGTAAAACAAAAATCTATCTAAGCATGCAAGACACCATAGTAACAATCCTTAGCCAGCTACACACACCCCTAACACCACACACTACATCTGCCCCTTCTATGTCAACCTCCTTGAAAAGTCAACATGGTTGCAAGCATCCAGCTGTAAAAGCCTCAGCACCTGTATCCACACACAGTAATGTCCTATTATTGGTGTCCCCATAGTTACCATATAGGCTATCACCAAGTTAGACAACCATAGTGTGCCAGCTGTCTCTCTGTTGCAACCATTTCTGGTGTGACAAAGGCCATTAGTTTTCTTCATTCTCCCATATTTGTCCATAACATTGCAGTTGTCCATGTGGGGTTAAATTCTTTAAATGCTATACCATAAGAGGATCCAGAGAGACATAACTGACCTCTCCATGCATGTATCCAAAGCAGGAAAGACACTACTATTTGGCAAAGTCTTGCCATCACTGAGACAGCTGTCATCAAGGACAAGATAACAGAATTTAAACATTGGATGGTTAAATTATGTCATTCCAGGAGGAAACTAGTATGTGCCAACAAGGGAGTTGATGGCAGATATTTCATCAGCTTCAGCTGAGATAACCTACATCTCCCTCCTTAGGATTTTTGCATTTTAGATTAAACATGTGCTGCCCTCATAGTGCTTTTTTTAGGCAAAGTCTGACTCCTGGACATGCCAGCATAGCAAATTCCAATTCAACTTTCAATGAGATATGTTACCTCTTAATACAAATAGTCTTAACCCCATACATTTTTTCTTTGTTAAGACCTTCCTGTCCTTTGAATACATCCACATCTCTTCAGTTAAAGAAACATGGTTTCAATGTTTGGCTAGCATTCTCTTGGTAGATTCAATGCTTATCATTCATTTAGATGTCCAGGAGATGCTAGTGTGTATCTGTATTACACAACATCCCATCATCTTTTGTATTGGTTCCTATGGACCTCATGATACTGGCCTAGTCCCCAGTGCCCCGTGCCCCATGTCCCTGCCCCCCCCCCAGACAAGCACAATGAATGAGAGTAAGGATCTCGGTTTTCACTGCCACTAAACAGGACCTGCTGACATGATAAATATCTAACCATCACACCCTTTACTTGGGGAACATATCCCCTGCTTATAAAACAGTGTAAAACCATAGCGACTTTTAGAAATAATCTTGATGACTGGATTGGGAAATTGCAAATCACCATGGGGGTACATAGCATGTCTCTCCCTGACTACGTCATCTAAAACATTGACTACTTTATGATGGTTTTACTATCCTTGTAATTCATTTTGGTTGCTTTGGCTGGGCTACTTCCTGACCATTTTGACTGTATGATGAGTAAATACCTACGAACCTGCAAAGAGAATATATTACGTATGGTAAATCAGCAAAAGGGTATTTAATTAAGGTAAGATGGGTTGGGGGATACTGTCATTTAAATAGACAATACAGATATAGATATAGAATATGGGGGGGGGGCTGTATTAGATGTGCATATTACTGTGTACTCTAAGAGTAGGAAACACGTTTCATGATGAATGCCAAAGCCACAAGTTATGAAATATCTTCTATGCTCCTATAGCACAAAATACTGTGCACATCTAACACCACATCTGACATATTCCAGGCATTCATTTTAATTTATTTACTTACTTTCAGCATTTCTCTATTGTATCCTACTGGTTCACAGTTGTGGGCTTCTTTGTGAAGCAGCACTATCAGAGGATATATTTTTCATTTTAGAAAGTACCTTTAGTAAATATTCTCTGATAACAATTGGGTGTTGGAGACCTTTAAGGATACATGGGGTTTGTATAGTTGTCTCCAGGGTGAAGATGGCACTAAATTTATTTCCTAGTATTTTGCCAATATCCACTGGATCTAAATGGGTATGTCTATCCTGAATGAGCTCTGACCAATGTTGTGTGCCACTCCTTATCTTCCTGATATAACTGAAGAATAATTTGTAATTGTCTTAAGTTTCTGATTCTAGTCCGAGTTCTTGGAATGCCTTTGTTTTCCTTTTAATATTTTTTAAATGACTGATGTTATCCTTGATTTGGGGGACTTTTATTTTGTTGTATACATTAACAAGTTTTGTTATTTACCATATCATTTATTTATGCTTCAGGACCACCATGTTGGTTTTCTCTTAAATTTCTCATTTTGTTTTGATCTAGTTGAGACAGCTACGTTAATACATTTATCCAGGTGAAATGAGAATTTGTTTGCATAACTACTTGCCACATCAACATCTAGAGTAATAAAGTTATATATGAATTTGGAGACTTCGACACAAAATATTTGAAAATTTATACATGAAGTCTTTGGATTCAGTGATATTTCCATCTGAAGACTTAGAGATTTTATGGAGATTGTTACAATTTTATGACTGGACTTAAGCAATGAAGGCAATAACATGGGAATAGTACATGTAGATGATATGTTTGTAAGGACCAGCTCAAGAATGTTTTGTCTTGTAGTGAGCTCGTTGGCAGTCCAGTCAAGGGAATTATTGTTTATGAAGTGCAAGAAATTTTGAGCATATCATATATCATTAACAGGCAATTAAAGTCTCCCACGATGATGGCGCTTCTGTTTACAGGAAGTTCATCCACAATATTTATGATCTAACGTTAATTTCTGGGTACACAGGAGGAGTCCTCTAGAAAGCTATAATCCAATAATCGAACCTATTTAGTATAATTTAAATATTATTAATCTCTATTTGTAGATCTCTCAGAATCTGTCTGAAGGTAATGTGGTCTGCATCAAATATGGATATGGCACCACAGTTTCTGTCAAGTGTAAAAGCATGGTAAACACAAATCCAGTTACAGAGGAACAACTCTCTGAGCATTTAAAGTTTCAGTAACAATACATATGAATGAGCTCCAAATGTCTCAAGGTCAGGTAACTTGTTATTCAGATGGTAATCATTTGAAATGTCAGGACCCATTTCAGTGTATTATATAATATGAAGAATAATAGAAAAAAAGACTTAAACACTCTAAATCTGCCATGGTAATTAGTAAGACGCTGACCGGTTCGACTCTCAGCTAGAGCGTCTTCTGCGTGGAGACATGCGTGAATGGGTGTACCTTCGTTGAAGGTTGTGCGTCAGGGCTGGCAACTCCGCATGTAGAAGTGAACTGGCAATCATTAGTAGACCGGAGTTCCGCTGTGGCGACCCCTAACCGGGAAAAGCCAAAAGACATAACATTACATTTTCTCCAAGGATAGTGATCTTGGCGTTAGTGTATACAAGTTGAGAGGATGTGGGGACTTGTCCCTCTCTTACAAAAAACAAGTTTGAAAAGGAAGAGCAATAATATTCATGCTTTTCCTGCATTTTTGGTCTTTTTTTCTGTATGTTGGTCTTGGCATTACAAGTTCTGACATCTCAATATTGAGCCATTTAGACTCTTAGCACTGAGTAGAGCCACCAAGATGTGGTCTTATGCTTGATTTGTTTTACAAGTTAGGTTGGGAGGACCATTAGTTGGACCTTGCCTATGATTATGAAAATGAATGACTAAAAAGGTTATAGTGGTTGGTGTCTGTGCAAGAATTCATAGATTTTAGGGTTAGAGTAAGGGTCAGGTAAAGGGATAGATTTACTGTTTTGCATGTTTGGTGTTTTATGCATTGTGTCCTTTTATCTTGTATAGTGGTAATGTTAGGGGAAAGGGGTTTTAGTAATGTAATGTTTAGGGTTAGGGTTAGAGCAGGGGTAGGTTTAGGGTTAGCACATACAAGTAAGGTGGTGATGGGGGTGCAAGATAACACTTGATTTAAGTTTTGTAGCCGCAGTGTGTGATATTGGGTATTTTTAGCTGGACTTAGTTTTTCAGCATTTTGTGATTCGATATTATGAGTTTTCAGTGTTGTGGTTTTGATGAAATAAAATATTGCTTTTATTTTGAAATGTGCTTTCAGTCGCATGAACTACAATTGATATACATGTATAGGGATTTACCTCAATTTGTCAAAATCCTGCATTATCAAATCTCACTTTGTCTACACTCAAATTATCGAACTCTCACTACATTGAAGAGGCGAAACAACGAAGATCTTCCCAGGGTAAGTAACCACTTACCCAAAAAGAAATAAAACCTAAACTGCACCATCCGTAACCCACCCAGGTGGGGGGGATACACCCCCCACAACCCCCAATTAAATATACCAACTCTGAGATTACACTACAGTTGGTAAAGGGCAAAGTTCACTGTCTCACGCAACAGGTTATTTACCATGGGAAGATCTTCATTGTTCTGCTGCTTTGATGAAGTGGGAATTCGATATTTTGAGTGTCAACAAAGTGAGCCGCCAAGGTGGGTATCAGATAGTATGGTATGTTTTAGTGTAGTTTTGGGCAAGTATTTACTTGTCCTGGGAAAAACTATGAGATTCGGTATTTTCAGTTTCATTATTTTCATCTCAGCAAAATAATGTTCGGCTTTATGGACTTTTCCCTGAAAGTTGAACACTATGTTAGCATGCTGGTGATGTAGGTTTAAGGCTAATGAGACTTGCAGAGAAAGTGCATAAACATCATCAGCACACCTTCATCCTGGGGAGGGTCACGATATACTGTTTAACCGGTAACATTATGTAACTTGGATCATAACACATCAAGTAGCAGTACACACTAGTAACCATGCTGTCTGTTGTTACTGTCCAATAAATCAATAAATGAAGGTTTTGCCCAAAAAAAAAAATGTATACTTCCCCCATGGATGCTTTGCTCAAGACTAATGCAAGCCCTCAAGAGTAGCTTTTCCCCCATCAACCTTGCACCCTTCATTTCCCCGGCTGAATTTGTAAAATTACATGTCAGTCTTTGTGGCTATGAGGGAAACAAGTGCCCAGTGACCTTATGCTGATAAACACATCTTAACAATTTAACAGAACATGATATTTTCAATAGTGCATACAATGATGTTCAGCTTAAAGGAGGAGGGGTGCAAAAGAAGAGAAGACTGATAGAGAAAAAATATTTGATTAAAAGTCTGCCTCCAAACTGTCCTGTTTGTATCAATGAAACAGTTACTTTTTTAGTAGGCCTTTTTTCCTATGGACCTTATATACCCCTGGCATTAGAAATACATCCAAGCAAACAGCCAACAATGTCACATATAAGCCAATCTGTGATGGAAAAGTCATAAAAGTAACAAGGACAGATACAATCACAGCAGGAATATATGTTTCTGGAGTGACAGTAACAAGGATTTGGGGATGATTATCAGAAAATCCATCTGGAAAATGTTTTAATACAGAGTTGAGACTTGTAATTTTGTACAAAAACTGAAAAATATATTATTTAGTATATTAAAAATTATTAAGTTGCAGCAAAACAGATTTAATTTACATTTATAAACTTTTGAAACTGAACTATGATATGTAACTATAACATACATTACAGCTGTGCAGACATTCTCTTTTGTTCACTAAGATACAAGGCATATTCAGTGGTTTCAGTTTCAAAGCAAACATCAGCAAGAACTCTGCTACATAAAAACTCTGTATATATTAAATAACTCAGAAATACACTGCCTCAGAAACAAAAATAGTGGGTCCTTGTATTCCCCTTACCTGGTTACTTGTATTGATGTCGATTCCTCCTTTCAAATACTCAAGTACTTTGTCCAGATTGCCAGCTCTGGCAGCACGGAGAAAGCTTGCATTGCTGTCCGACTGCAAAGGAAAATGGAACAATGTCAGCTCTGATGCATATTAATGCCATAACACAGCTATGTTCTGTGTCATGTCCCCACCCTTACAAATATATCACTTTGTATACAGAAAGATGAAGATGAAGTGCAATGTAAGTTAGCTAGTTATTCCAAAGTACCTCCATTTAAAGATATTGCTGAGAAGAATAATGAAATGATCCGGGCCTACTTATTCTAAGCTGTCCTACATATCTGGATAGAAATGAAGCAAAGCACCACCTCGTTCATACATACGGGCACGCGCGCACGCACACACACACACACACACACACACATACACACACTACGCATACATATAGTAGCAAATACATCTAGAGTGGGTAGTAAACCTGTTAAGGAGTAATTTGGGAACACCCATCTTACAAAAAACTGCAGATAACACTTGTACAACTCCCCCATGTCTCAGAATTGTTAGTTTATGCCAAAAATATTTGACTCCCAATTGAAATGTCAGCAGTCAAAATGCCGAGTGCTGACGTGCCAAAAAAAGACCAGAAATGCAGGACAGGAGTGACTCTGATATTGCACTTCTCCTTTACACTTGGGAAAGCCCCTCCAAACCCTGCAATGTGGGGGGCAAGCTCCCCAAACCTTCCAAATTTGTATATACCAACTCCATGATCATCATACTGTAGGAAAAAGGGAATATTCCAAGAAATGTCCATCTCTGACTTTTTCTGCCATCAAGTCTCTCTATTTTGGGGGTCTCTCAAATTGTCACAAAATAGTGGCTTAGATTTATCCACAATGCTAAGAGTTAATGTGCCATAAAGGCATGGTTGTAGAGTGGAATCATAGTACAAGTATTGACTGGAGAGGGGAGGGCTGCAGGTGAAAAATCTAGATTAAAGCAAGAAGTACTTACAGGATTGAGTTATTAAGGTCAACAGGGGTGATATACACGGCACTGAAAGCACAAAATGAGCTGCACTTTTCCAATGACTGTCACAATGGAATGAAACTTAACTACAGAGATTTCACAGGCTTCAGTGCCCTCTCCCACTCGTTTCAGGCACAGTACATTTCCTTCTCATACTTAGGACATTAATTACTCCTACTTAAGGATAACTCCTCCTACCTCAAGATATCCAAAAGTATGGGAAAGGAAAACACAGGCAGCAGGCACTATCTGCCCTATGCAGCAGGCACAGGACACAGACTGCCCTGGCCTGTGTACTGACAAATGTGATTCATGAAAAAGAACAAAATACCCGTAAGTACACAGTGAGTACGGCACACAGACAAATGTGCAACATACGTGTTGCTTATTTCACTGTACAATGTTTAACATCATGTACCAGTACTAGTAAAAGAGCTTCAAACACAAGACGGAACATGCACTGAACATAGTAGCCTTTGCACCCTGAAATGTCAATCAATGCAGGCAGCACTCAGGCAAAGGTAGATCCTCATTAGAGGGGATTAAGCCTCATAACCTGTTTGCCTAGCATTCTTTGGGGGGGGGGTCATGTAATTGGGAGTTTAACAACTGCCAAACACAACACTTGATGAGTGAGCTACATACATTGTTTATAACGAGTCTATATCATGAAATCGAAAGACATAAATGTTGAATACATAAAGGTCGACACCTACTTGTTGAAATACCTAAACGTCGAAAGCAGTAAATATCGTAAAACAAAATACCAAAATTTTTAACTTGGACATTTCACATACACGACGTGAAACATTGCTCACAAGTTACTCAATATATGTAAATTATTATATGTGCATATTGTGTTTGAATTACATTATAGAAATATATAATGTAGAATAATGAAGATATCTTTGATAACATGAAAATATCATGGCGTAAAGAATTAAAATATAAGGGACTGTATAAATATCAGTATGTAGACTAGTTCGGCGTGCATACCCATTATACCGGTAGCAGCTATGGCTAACGCTAACAAAACAGGACCCGGTGTGATAGGTAATGTGGATTCACAAAAGGGAAGGGATATGCTTGTGACTGAAGGATATCTGTACATCTTAGAAAAGGTTGTGAAATATAAAAGGTACTGGTGTTGTCATTTAAAGCAAAGCCATAAGTGTAAGGGTAGGGCTGTAACAGAACGGAAGGAGTTGCAGGACATCTTAGTGAAGTCTATGGTACATCAGCAATATCCAGATGCAACAGAGATAGATAAGTACATTGCCTGTGTGAAGCTGAAGCACATGTCCAGAGATTGTAGAGCAACTCCTGCCCTGTTAGTTGATGATGTGTTGGCTAGTACTTCCTTGGAGAGTGTTGTCACATTACCTACACGTAGGTCCCTGTTACAACATGTGAATAAAGTAAGACGCAAAGGTCTTTTAATGAATGCAAAGCCTAATACTTGTCTATCTTCCATTTCATTAGATGAATTTAAGCTAAAGGAATCTAGTTTTATTCAGGAATGTAAGGTGGATGTACATTCTAATTTGCATATATTGGTGTTCACCACTCAGGAAAACTTAGTGGATCTATGTAACAGTAAAATGTGGTTCATGGATGGTGTGTTTTTAACTAAGGGGAAGTTCTGTAGGCAGTTATATAATATACATGCCATCATAGATCGTAATAATAACAGAAAATGCGTACCTTTATTATATGCACTAATGACAAAGAAATCCTTTAAAGCGTACAATTTTATGTGGGAATGCTTGCTTACATTATGCACACGGTTGAACCTAAAACTAAAAGTGAGGTTCCTGTTGTGCGATTTCGAGTTAGCTGCAATAAAAAGTATTGCAGCTAACTTCAGTGAAGTTATTAATAAAGGTTGCCTGTTTTACTTTTCGCAGTGTGTATGGCGTAAAGTGCAACAGCTACAACTATTGACATTGTATACTACATCCGTTGAATTCCAAAGAGCTGTGAAAGAACTGATCGCTTTGAGTTTCCTACCAGAAGATGAGGTTGCAGCAATATTTAAAGAGCTATGTAAAACTTTTCCTGTGGAGGGTAAAGAGCTGTTAAATTACTTTTCCGATGTTTTTGTGTTGGGCCGTGTACGTAAGCAGTTTACTCGTTCAGTAGTTGTTAGTAGATTCCCTCCAATGTATCCAATTGTATTCTGGAATTTGTCTAGTCTAAATGATCATAGACTGCCACGTACACAAAATCATGTGGTGGGTTGGCACCGCAGAATACTTTGTCTACTTGGCAGGCGAATCTCTGCTATACCCTGTGTGCTCTCTGTTTAAGTACGAGAGCAGAATAGGGTGGACAAGATACATTTACAGCTTCTATCTGCATGTGCCGTGTCACCCAAGAAAAGGAAGACTGGAACGCGAGGGACGTTTGAAATCTGTCCTTTGTAATAGGCATGAGTATACTACTGCCCAGTTCCTAAGAGCTGTTGCTATGTTGTTAAAGGTATAACATGACATACTATGGACTGTAGATGCACCATTCACGTAGTTTGGAGTTTTCGTGCAACCTTCACATATCTTTGTTTACTTCAGGTATGGTTTTGTTAGTAGGGGATATACTCTTTATTTCAGTTTACGTGCACTAGGAGATATATTGCATATTTAAGTCTAGCTGTAAGTGTTATTGGAAGTGTAAGTTGAGTGACATGTTGCGTTGTAGTGGGGTGTGTTTTATATTATGTTCTTGGCGTTATCACACCGGGTGTTGTTTGCTGGGCCAGACAAAATCATTCGACATTTCGATTGTCGATATTTACATTGTTTGTTTAGGTATTTCGACAAGTAGGTGTCGACCATTACGTATTCGACATTTACGTCTTTCGATTTCATGATATAGACCCATTTATAACTACCTTAACACACACATACACCCACACACACATGCATGCACTCACACACACATATGCACACACTCACACACACACCATGTGTATATGCTTCCCCTTAGATATAGCAGCACTGAAAAGGGACCCAGTAAATCTTTTGGGTCAGCGAGCATCAAGTTTGTCAATTTGACAAGCTTGATGAGGAGGTTTTGACAAGATGCCCCTTGACAAAATGATTTGAACTCCCTAAAAAGCAAACAAAACAACTAATGGATACCTAATCACAAATTTCATTCGAGAAACAGTTGAGCTCTGAGACATCATAACACAAATCCTTATTCCACCTCTAAAACTGTGAATTTGTAAACTTGTTGTTACATAACTAAAATGTTTTTGCAGACAGGCTTTACCCTTCCCCACAAATCTCTGTTAACTATAGACACATTAATTATAAGGGTCTAACATCTCACAGTAGGGTGAATACCCTGAGATACAACAGCTTCAGATTTACTATATGTATTTCTCCAAAATTGCAACTACCATCACAACAATCAGAAAACCACAATTACTGCACTTGCTGTAACAAAAGATCCTCCAGGTAAGTTTTGCTACAGTCTGACCAAATAATGATTTTAAATGGTAACCATGAAAGGGTACCTTTTACTTTAAAGTGACACTTATTTATCACATGGATAAGTGGATTGCTTATCAAAGCTCTGTATCAGAAGGACAGTGGTGAAGGTTATAGGCAGGGAAAGTTTTAGAGAATCAGTAGCCAGTCAGTGTAAGCAGCATGAATTCCAGAGGCGGCAAGAAAACAAAAAGGAAACCCAAGAAGACATTTGGAGAACACGCTCGTCTGACAGAGACATTAATCAGAGGTCAGAGAAGAACCTCATACCTGTCCGGCAATAATACTAACACACTAACCACCGTTGCACACCTATGCTTTTACTTACTGCCTGCATAAAACTACGTACCAAACTCTCGTTAAAATGACCACTTATCTAAAGTGATGTAACCTTTTTTTAAGTAAAACCATCAATACTTGTAAGTGAACTATATGATTTGAAACAGCCTAATAATTTTGCACAGCTTTAACTATTCTGAGGAAGTCATTTGTTACAAAGTTTATTTTTTTTAGTGTTTTTCCCCCGCCTCATGTCGTTGCTTAGCCAGTTCGGGCTCGTTTGTATTTTATTTGGGTTTTGTGTTTATTTCAGGTTCTGGGCCTGTGTTTTCATTTGCTGTTACGTCTTTTCTTCAGTGCAGGACTGTAACTGATTTCTGCTGTTCTGTGAACACCCACTTTGCCAAATGACTCAGGGGGTTAGAGCTGTGCAAAATCATAAGGCTGTTTTAAATCCACTCACAAGTATTGACCCTTTTTTACTTAAACAAGGTTAAGACACTTTAGATAAATGCTCATTTTAACTAGAGTTTGGTACACATTTTTATGGCCCTGCAGACCTTTGTACTATTTAATCTTTTGCCAGCTACTGTTTTAGCTTCATGAAAATACTACAGTTTATAAGGTAACACTATTTAAAGTGTAGCTAATTCAACACTGGAGTCTAATTCAATGTAACGTCTGGTCATCAGCTCTGCAATCTTGCACCCAGTGCCCTTACAGAGGAGTCTACAGAGGGGAACCTGAAAAAACAAAATATAATTATCTGCAAGAATCGCGACTTACAGTTCTTAAATTTTAGCTCTTCCCCCAGATAGCTCAATTCTCTAATGCAGACCTTGATTTATAAATTCATTTCTTTACAGCTTACAAAGATAATGACTCAGCCTTTCAAATTAAAGTTAAAGAATTTACTGTGGGGAAGGAAAATTCTTTTGCTCAAGATTTGCTTAACTGTAAGCTTCACTTAAGGACTTTTGTAATAAAAATGTAATGTAATGGATATGATTTCATACTAGCAGGATTATTACAAGCTTAGGACAACTTTGCAGGACTGAATTTATGGCACATGGAAGGCCTGCAGCCACTTTAATGATTCAGTGTGGCAATTACTATTAATTAGAGAAACAATTCCTATCCTAGACTGCGGCATGCCTAGACGTCAAAGGTGAACTATCACTGCTTTATGGACATGCTCCCTTTTCATTAAGACTAGTGTAGAGTGAAGAGGCGTACGTTCAGGCTCAGCTCTGAATGGGCAACAAATGCAACAGTGGGGATCCATGCAGATGCAGCACTCTTATGTTGCTGGAGCAACAGTAAAACTGACTGTGGCCTGCATTCATGAAGTAAGGTGATGATGCAAAGTAGGAATGCACAGCCACATCCGCTCAAGCATGAGACATACTTATATACATCTCATCATACCTCTGGGTTACAATCAGTTCCAGGGTTTCATACTACAGCAGGGTCTTCATAGAAGTTCAAGGAGGTTTAGAGCAGACATTGAAATAACAAATATTTAGCCTAGATCCATGATGCAGAGAGACAGAGCCCTTACTGTGACCCAGATAACCAAGGTTTTATTAATGGTCTAGGTACTAAAAGAAGCAGACAGGGAGGGAAAGAACTGAAGGGACATGGTCCTCATACCTCTCCTGCAGGATTGGGGAGGGTAATAGGTACAAGAGAAGCACATTGAAAGTGTTATTTCCCCGGTGGAGACAAGGGGACCACTTCCCATGCTTCAGGCTAGTGGTGGGGTTGCTTGCTGGCAATGCACTTTGTGGAAGTCAGATAACAATAGCATGGACAGCCCCGTACATGTCCCCCTCTAGCTCTGCAAGCTGGGCATTTGCAGAAATGTAGAGCTGAAATGAAAAACCCTCAAACTACCCCTAATGGCTGTATAAATGACACCCCCCCCAACCCTCATCTTGGTGATTGGCTAATGAACGGGCAGACTGAAAAAGAGAGGGCTCATGATAAACCGACAGTGGGGACAAACAGTGATAAAAAACAGCAAAACTTTAAGTGGGATTGAGGGGTGATGTTCTACATTTCAATATCTCAGACTGTCCTCCTTCTCTGAGGTGCATCCATCTCAGAATTAATATATCTAAGCAACAGAAGTGTGGGGTGCAGCTAATCATATGGGAGTGTAGTAAGGCTTCTCTTGTGCACAAATGTTGCTAGTATGTTATGAGATTTGCACCTTATTTTTCTTTTGTCATAATCTTGTTTAAATGTTTATATTTGCAGGATAGACAGCATTACATCTCTAATTTGGTATAGAATACCGGGATACATTCTCTTACAAACCCCCCTGTCAGAGGGTGCTGCACCAGATTACCTACTATTCTCATAGCATGGATCAGTAAGGGGTTCATAAATATGGATCACTTACAGATATTACTGGTGCAAAAGTAACTACCCTGCTTTGTTCGTCAAGGCAACCAGTTGGAAATCCTGCAACAATCAGCCTGGGTCATGATTCAAAAAACGTTCCATGATACAAACAGGCATTTGCAACAAAGTGCTATTCACAGAGGAAATGTCTATGTGCCTCAATATAGTTTATTATACAAAATATTTATTTTAATTAAACGCTTTTATTAAATTATCACATAAGACACAACACAAGCCATATTAACAATGTGTATGCATTGTACACTTCATGTATGTTTCCTCTCTTTAGTGTTCTAAAAATGTTAAGATTTGACAGAGAGCCACAGTTCAACAGGTGAAGGGGTCTAGCTTATTAATGCAGTTCAATTCTTGCAGCACTGGCTACAAGCAGTAGGACGTCATGTTGTCTCTTAGTGCAAACAAAAACGACTAGGTCAAATGTCACTTTAATCTTACACAGTGAGAAAGGCAGAGTAGTGACTGTCTGCCTAACCATTACAAAAGTACTGGATATCCAATTGTTCCTTTACCTAAAGCATTCTAGCAGGTTAAATAATTTTAATTAGCACAGACATAACAGAAGGGACTCTAGTACACCTGTGACAAAATCACTGAAAAAAGTATTATCACAACACAGACATTTACCAATTTCCAGGTTGCAGAAAAAGGAATATATCCAAACAGAAAAAAAGTAAAAGCAACCTAGACAGCACTCAGGGATATGGTATAAATGCAAAGTTTGGCATCTGTTTACCTGATTGCATCACCTCTCAACCTACATACACTGAAAACAGGTACAAAGGCCTTTGAAAAGTAGAAACATCTAGCCAAAAATCTGGACATCCAATAAGCATAAAATCTGAACACCAAGCAACACATAACTCTTCCTGCTTCCAGTATGAATGTACGATATGCTCAGAAATACACATTTAAAAAACAGAGTGACAAAGAACTATGGAAAATATATAAACATATTAGCAAAGAGTGTAAAATCTGTAGACTTAAATGACCTTGTGTGGTAGAATTTGTCAATACACTTCATTAATTTTTGCTTCTGATAAGTATCCCCTTTGTTTAAACGATCTGTCCCACTAGTACACTAGTCATACAGTGTGCTTTTGTGTACTAGACAACTTCAGATATCACATGTACAATGAAGGAAAATCAGAAAATTGTATGAAGGGTAATAGGAGGGACATCCTAAATCAGGCCTGAAAACAGGAAGTTCCTCCAAAACAGAGGGAGTTGAGATCTCTGCCTGTCTGATTGTAGAATGAACAGAAACTGTTTGGTGAAAATTAAGTATATAAAATGGGGGGGGGCTTGCGAGTGAACACATTTGTAAGCCACTCAGACACTGTGTTATCTCAATAGTCAGTTATAATAGTAAGGAGGGTGCGTGGAGGGCTTTTCTCTCCATGTAAGATTTTTCCTAATCTATTAATCTTTACAGGTTGGGCTCTGAAGACTCTGTCTTTGATTAACAGACCTGTGCACTTATAAGTAAAACAGGAACACTTGTGGGAAACAGAAGGAAAAAGTGTGATAATGGGAGGATTACTGGAGGGTTAGAGAAATAGACAGTAATGAAAAGAAGGGAAGGGGTACAATATTAAAAAAGAGGATAGTTAATTAATATTAGTAATGGTAACACAGAAACAACAGTCTTAACATAGAGCTTTTCTTAAAATACACTTCTCCTTTTCTTGTGTCTGTATATTTAATAATACTGCAACAGATTTGGTGCTGATTTTGTCAGGCATGTTTTATTCACTCCACACAGGCAACACTTGTAACGAAAACTGAACCTGCTTTTTGTTCAGTTCCTGGCTAAGCTGCGTGGTCAGTGCTGTGAATGCATTATGGGGGTGTGAATTAGCATAGCTGTTGCTATGGTGACTATATGCCCTTGGCATAAACTCTGAATAAGCTGGCCAAAGAAGCCAAGTTCATCAAGTAAGAGTGTGCCCTTGCCTTTTACCATGTAAATGGTCGTGTTACATGATTAGTCGTACAGCTGGGATCTAGTTAGACAAACTTTAACTATGCAATGACAGAGTGAAGACAAGGTGATAAGTACATCTTCTACAAAGGAATATAAAATTACTACTGTAGGGATCCATGAGTAGGTGTAGTAGGATTCTGACATACAGAGAGTACTTTCTTATTCAGTATATTAATTACCCAGCAGTCCCAGATCACCCAATCAGACATTTAGTTCTTGACAATAGAATGCTTTAATACTTCATTCCAGAATAAAAAGAAAAATATATTTAGTGTAGCTTGTAATGCAAATGATTTGATTATGCATACTGCAATGTAATTTGGCACTGTCCATTCAGCATATCTGAATTGTTCAACAGCCATCCCATTGCACTGTCAAGAAGCCATGGCTTACATGCATGAACTGTTACTTTAAACTAAGAGTCACAAACAAATTGCAATCAAGATTACAATTCTGAGTAAAAAAAAAAAATTACAATTCTGAGTAAAAAAATTTACAATTCTGAGCTGCCTTTTTTACCTATAGACATGTAGGTTACCTAGAAATTCATTCATCCAAGAAACATAAAAACAGAAATGCATCATCGGTAATTAGCTCTCCTTCTGATATGAATGGCATAGTGAAATGCTATTGTTTATCAAAAGGAGTATCTAGCCAAGAGCTGTGTCAGTATGCTAAAGATGTCACCAGCCACCAGGGCCGGCCTTTGGTCAGCTGGTGCCCTAGGCAATAGGTCTCCACAATGCCCCCCCAACAACACACAGTGTCCCTATCCTGGTCTACATACACCATCCAGATTATTGAAAAAGCACCCCTGCTACATTCGCACCCTAGGCAGCTGCCTAGTTGGCCTATGCCTAAGGCTATGTGACAGCCACATCAAAAATTAATAACATTCAAAGGCAACAAGTCGTTAACATGCACCTCCATGGAAATGAAACAGCAAATGAAGGTGACATTCAAACTTAACAACAATCTAACTACAAGGAAAATCTCACAGCACAATGACAATAGGCAAAACAATATTTAAAAAATATACAAATGAGTCCTTAAGAGGTAAAGAAAAGAAATAAAATGCAGTTCTGGGGTGCTAGAGGGAAAGATGTGCCAGGTTTACCTTGGTTGTAGCCTTGTCTAAAATCAGGATCACTTTGGTGCCTTTTAACAACCAGAATTCAGACAACTCTATAAACATTCTTAAGAAAAGCAGTCATTAACCACACAAACCTGGGAATAGACAGTCATTTTAAAACAAGTGATCACTTAACCGTAAGGTTCAAAACAAGCAGAGTCAAGTTATACCAAATGTGTGCATTCTGTATTGTAGGACAGTCTAACAAAATAAGATAGTGCCTCAGCAAAATCCTAGGAAAGGATTATGGGGCATATGGAAAAATGTTGCTTAGGAAGATACAGCAAAACTGCCATCACAGACACAGATAAAAACAGATAAAGCAAAAAAAAAAAAACAGAAGGAAATTGGTTTCAAATGGAATGGCACCAACAGTCAGAGCAGAAATTTCAGCCAGCAAGGAAGAGTTAAAAAATGATCTCTTTATGAACAAAAAGAGATAAATGGAGTAAAAGTAAAACAAGGAAATAGGTCAGAAAAGACAGAGTGAGAAGGTAGAAAAAAAGCAAGGGTTCTTAATGAATACTCAGGGCCGCATGCTAATTCACTGCTCAAGGTTTATGTGTTACAGACTGAGGACTCATGGTCCTTGCTTCGCCCTCTTGATTAAGCCATGCCAACCATGGGTTAATCCTGTGATACTCACACCCAGTTGTAAGTCATTGCTCGTAGGCGCTGGAACCATAGGGGGAGGGGGAGGGAGCTCCCTCCCACTTTTACAGCTGTGGAGGGAGGAGGACCCAAAAGAGAACTCATGTGTGCTTTGCACGCTAACGTGAAGAATGTGAAAACAAATGTGCGCAAAACTATGCTTTTAAACACGTGAAGAAAAAAGTGCACGGAACTATGCTTTTAAACACAGCTGCCAGAGTCAACCACAGTAAGAAGACGTATTTATGTGCTCTCCGTTCAGCTGCTTTAATGTTGCTATGGTCCGTTCAGCTGCTTTAGTGTTGCTGTGGTCCATTCAGCTGCTGCTTTGTGCTATGGTCCATTCAGCTGCTGCTTTGAGCTATGGTCCACTGCTTTCTGCTAGTGTGTGTGTGTGTGTGTGTGTGTGTGTGTGTGTGTGTGTGTGTGTGTGTGTGTGTGTGTGTGTGTGTGTGTGTGTATGTTGGTCCGTTCATCTGCTGCTTTGTGCTAGTGTGTGTGTGTGTGTTGGTCTGTTCAGCTGCTGCTTTGTGCTAGTGTGTGTGTGTGTGTGTGTGTGTGTGTGTGTGTGTGTCTTCTGTTAGTCCGTTCAGCTACTGCTTTGTGCTAGAGTGTGTTTGTTGGTCCATTCAGCTGCTGCTTTGTGCTAGTGTGTATGTTAGTCCATTCAGCTGCTGCTTTGTGATAGTGTGTGTGTGTGTCTGTGTGTGTAAAATGCCCCAGTTACTTATGGCTGGTGGTTAGAATTACCCAGGCTCAAACCTTGTACCGTAGGTACAAGGGCCTGCATTCTTTACCCATACCACCACTTTCTGGGAGTTGAGTTAACTCTCAACTGTCTAGATTTTCACAGAATATTTGGCTCAAAATTTGTGGTTGTCTGGCAAATCAGTGAGAACAGAATTCACTAAATAATGATAGCTCTTTAAGTTTCAGTCTTCCTATTGTTTTAGGAAACACATGGTAACACAAAACACTATTATAGCAACTTTCTGAGATTATACAGGCAATATTTAAAATTTGTCCCTGGTTTTGGGCCTTTGCCCCCCCCCCCCCCCCAAATAAATTTTGGCTTTTTCCAGATTTTTTCTGCTGTGAAACTGAGACATTTAGCTGTGTCAAGTGAATTGTGCGATGATATAGTGGTAGTGTTGTTGCCTCACAGCAAGAGGTTCTATGGTTCAATTCTCTGCTGAGGTGCCTACT
Source organism: Protopterus annectens (assembly GCF_019279795.1). NCBI lineage: Eukaryota > Metazoa > Chordata > Ceratodontiformes > Protopteridae > Protopterus > Protopterus annectens. The sequence continues at coordinate 1,380,375,228 of NC_056728.1, read as the reverse complement.
ATGTGGAGACTGTATGTCCTCCTTGTGTTTGTGTGGGCTTCCTCTCATGTTACAAAGACATGTGTCTGGTGCATTTCTCCCTGGGCCTCTGTTGATAACTGGCTTCATTCCAAGTCGGATTTTCCCAGTAAACAAATGTTAAAAAACTTTTACAAGGAGCTGAGAGCTTCAGGGGAAGAGAAGTTTAGTGCTGCTTATTCCAAGTCTGCTTGCATTGTTAGTAGCACAACAGGTAGTAGCCTTATTTTTGATGCAGAAGGCTGTGGGTTCTACTCCCACAGTATGCAGATGGATTACTGATACTGTACTGTGTTGTACTTTAAAAGGAGAGGATGCTGCAGTCCTGTGAATGTCCTCCTTTGGACCTCTTATCAGTTTGCCATCCATTCCCTATTGCAATATTACTAGCTTATCATTTTTTAATGAAGCATAGGCAATTTATTCTTCAAGGGCAACAGACACTTTATTTGTAGATGAAACAATGAAGTATAAAGTTGTTTCCTAGCAGTGACCTCTTCATTAGTTAGAGATCCTTTTAATGTGGAATTATTTAGATGACTTACTTCTGCAGAGATTTTGCATATTTACTGATACTGGTGGATCATAATGACAGAAGTGTGAGTGGCATTTTATGGTTGAAATTTTCTGAAATGGGTAGTTTTGTCATTTTTGTTTCATACATTTTGTTTCATTGCTTACTAGAAGACTGTTCAAAACTACAAATTTAAAACACATTCTAACAACTGGTGCTGCATTATACAAAGAATGTAATTTAATACAATCAGGAAGGTGAATCAAGGAATGCATACATGCATGCATGGCCCTAGAAATGTGTTTGAAAACAGCCCAGAGGAAAGTGTGAAAGGTTCAAAACCATGGGCAAATTTTAAGCTTTACTCTTGTTACCAAAGCAATGGATGAAGGTAAAACAGTTCACACCACATTACCTTGACCAGGCCAAGCCTTTTGACATAATCCTCTACTCAGGTGGGGTACAAAAGATGAATAATGTAGGAGCAAACACTTGCATCACTAGCTGGATTGCCAACTTGCTCACATGATGCAGGAGATCAAAATAGGGGAAGAGACCAGTCACCAATGGATTCCCCCAGGGTTCAGTGCTGAGACTTTTTCTGTTTGGTATATACATCTCAAAAGTAAAAGGAAATACCAAAGGGCTTTGGCTGGCTAAGTCTGAGATGACTGCAAGCTAGGAGCAATTATTGAATCCCCAAATGACTTAACCATCATGCAGGAAGGTTTGTCCCAAATAATAACTGGTATCAACATCTTGACAATGCCTTCTGAGAACTGACCCAATTGTTTGGCATTTGGAAACGTGTGTACAGTGACCTAACGTTTGACCATCATGTGCCCTGAGTCATAAGAAAGTCTTTCTATATTGCACAGCTTATAAATAAATTGATTGTCATTAGATGTTGTTGTCTCCCTTTACAAAGCTCTCATTAGGTCAATCATTTTGTGTAATGCCCACTTTGGCATGTATCTGCCCAGCTCCATGCAACAATTGGAATATCTTCAGAGATACCTTACTAAAAGGATACAAGTCCTAAACAATAGGGCTTGCATGGACCACCTGAAAGATTTATTACTATATTCAGTATCCTACAGAGTGCTTAGAGGTGACAAGTCTGGCATACAAGGCATCCTCCAACCTAATACAGATGGACCTACTGAACATCAGCAAGTCAAATGGCATCAGAAATACTCAGTCCAGGGATCTAAACTGAATGTTGTGGAGAGATGGATATATATCACAGAGGCTACCACTGTTCCAGAACAGAATATCCATAAAAATAAAATAAAGCTCATCTGCCCATATTCAAATACAACTCAGATCTAAGGATGGATAATAGAAAATGTACTCCAGGATTGCCCCTCATGCCACTAATGGATAGAGGCAGTTCCTAAATGCTGCATCCCTTACATGGGTCCCCTAAAATTATGTATGGTATGATCACAGTTATTATTCTCACTAGGGCTAATATACAATTATCAGCCATGGGATAGGTGAGATCAATCAGAAAGTGTTAATTCAAGCACCAAAAAGGAAGTGGATAAGCTTAAAATGTCCTCCAAGTGAACCTATGTTGTGGTACTAAATAGTTATAAAACATTGCCTTTTTTAGATTACTAAGTGCCCCACTCACCCTCCACCCCCTCCCAGTCTTCAACAGCTTCCGGTGCCTATGTTATTGCTAAATTATACAATAGTAATTTTAAAACACTTCTCCAGTTTTAGAAGACACTTTGTTTAACACACAAAAAGAGAAAATCACAAAGTCATAAACCTAGTGGAATGCATATATTATGCATTATATTCTTCATGTCTAAATGAATAAAAAATACACAAAGTTATTTGCTGTAAGTTGTGTTTCATCTTTTCTAAATAAAATTCAGAGCAGCAGAGGCAGATGGAAATAAATGCCACATTTACCTTGATACATATATGCCACTATTTGCTACTCAGCATTGAAGCTAGAGTGGGGCAATGGGTGTGGCCACAGCATTGAAGTTAGGATGGAATGGGTGTGGCTGCCCTGGATGCATGCTGTTAGTGGGTGCAACCAGCACTACAGAAGAGCTGCTGATCAGTTTGTCTAACTCAGTGGTACAATCGCTTCAGTTGGTTGGCTGGGTGCATCTGCCATATCAGTAGTCATTTTAGCAGCTATGACTGAAGTTGTTGCTGCTTAAATGATGTGTGTGTGCTAGTAACTATAGCAAGTAGCTAGTTACATGTTTCTGAAAATAGTGAAGAACTATTTTATTTTTTGGAGTCCAGAACTCTGGTTGAGGGTGCACTACTTGAGAAGGGGAACTACCCAGATCACCAGCTAACCTAGCTGCAACTCTGCTGCTAACAGATATTTCTCATGCTTTGGGATCCACAGAATATGGCCTATTATCCACAAATGTCCATGCCCCACAACAACAGCAGCAGCTATATGTACACTTAGTTCATGTGTTAACAGTCTATTATAAAATGATTTCCCTTTTTCAAGCAATTATAACCTTTCTGAGTAAAAATAAAGGAACCTCACTTATTTTTTTCAGATAACACAGGGTTGATGTGCAACACTGTCATTTTGTCCTAAATGGCAGAGATCTGAGCTCTCCGGTACCTTTACTGAACTGCATGCCTATCTTGGGGCCAGCATTAACAGCTTTGCCAGCTTCTGGTAATATTTCTGAACCCACGTTCCAAAGGGAGTATGCCTGACCACTCATTCTGTTCTCACACTTTCTGTGACTGCATCAACTCATGACATGGGTACCCACCTTTCCTGAAATATCTTAGTTAAGGCCTTGCTGAGTCTAATTATGATGGCTGACAAAAAGCAATTACTAGAAAATGGAAATCAAAGTCTATTAAAAGTATTGAATATAGTAACAGATAACACAACTGGAATTGGGATCTTTAGAAAAGGGTAGGAGCAAATTACATAGGAAAAATGGGAACTGTGGGAACAATACATACAAGGGAGGAATGAGGTTGAAAGAAGGCAGGATTTCAGTGAGCCATGTAATGTTTGACCGACAATGATTGGGTTGTTTATAAGTGACGTAAAATGTTTGCAACTACAATTATGTCACTATGGTTTGTGTTCATTTATATAAATGTATGATTGCGTATGTCATACATGGTAGTTTGATAAAGATGTCTTACTGTTTAACAAAACATGGAAGTAAGACACACAACAGTAATATTTGACACTGCAAGATTAGGTTTAATACTGTAAAGATGATTGCTTGTGTGTTGTAGCAGCTTACTGCTGTAACAAGCTTTCCTAAATAATATTGGATCAAAACTTTTTATAGTTATATTTTGTATATTTCCACATCTTAAACCTGAACTGACACATCTGAACTGTGCAGAGTGAATATAAAATTGCAAGTGGTGGCATGTGAAAATCTTACAAGAGTTTTCCACTCCCATTCCACAATAGAAAGATATTGTCAATAACAAGGCATGTATACATTAAAGTGTTCTATATATTGAGATGGATATATATATACATTTTTTTCTCCCCACTAAGCCACATACAACTTGTGTAATGAAGACCTGTTCATTTTTGATGAAAAGTGCTTGTCTTGGTATTTATTACATTCTTGGGCTTCAATGCAATATTTTGTACATATCTACATCTCTATTTATCTTTCTATATATACGTCTATATCTAAATCTCTCTTTCTATATATGTATACATAAAGTGAGTGAGTGAGTGTGTGTGTGTGTGTGTGTGTGTGTGTGTGTGTGTGTGTGTGTGTGTGTGTGTGTGTGTGTGTGTGTATGTGTGTGTGTGTGTGTGTGTGTATGCCTTTAAGTTCTGACTTGTGAAAGTGGCTCATACAGTGATCTTACATTACATGTAACAAAGACGTTCTGTCATCACATTATTAGACTCTTCATAACTGGATGCATGCCTGGTGTTATAGCCTACTAGCAAGTAATAATCTAGTTCACCTATGGACTAAACAGCACTTCACTCAAGTCATACAGCAATTATGAATGACATGATTAATGAGGTTGAGACAAGAAATGAGGAGACTGATGAAGAGATGCATAAGGGTACCTAGAAGCAAGGAATGCCTTAAGAACTGGGTCAGGTGGACTGGGACAATGGGAAAAGTTTTAAACTTATACTGTCTTGATCAATTTCCATAAAACTGGGACCTGTAACCTGCATTCCATGTACACTGCACCCTGCATTTCATGTACACTGCACCCTGCATTTCATGTATACTGTGCCCTGCATTCCATGTACACTGCACCCTGCATTTCATGTACACTGCACCCTGCATTTCATGTATACTGTGCCCTGCATTCCATGTACACTGCACCCTGCATTTCATGTATACTGCACCCTGCATTTCATGTATACTGTGCCCTGCATTCCATGTACACTGCACCCTGCATTTCATGTATACTGCATCCTGCATTTCATGTATACTGTGCCCTGCATTCCATGTACACTCCACCCTGCATTTCCTGTATACTGTGCCCTGCATTTCCTGTGCCAGAAGAGCATACACATCATGAAAAAGTAAACCTTAAAATAACAGCAGTAGCTCTCAGAAGTCGATACTACCCATATCTCACATCACAAAGTGATTTGTAGACTGAATCTGTCAACAAGTTAAAAAAGAAACTCCTTCACATGCATACAACATGCACAGTATGTCACCTACACTTTGCCTCTTTCACGAGTAGTTCATAAGCCACAACTGAAAGCTTTCTACACCCAAGCAGTGCTGACTTTGCTGTAGCATTTCTACTGTTGATTCTCAGTTTTAACTTAAAACTTCTCACACATTTGCTTTGCACTCAGCTCTGATTTCTTATAATATAGTCACTTGGATGGCACTGACTAAGTAGGCAGCAATTCATGGCTTCATACAGTCTGGCATTTGAAATGAACCCTGATATTTGGAAAGGAAAGTAAGCTAGACTTTCAGAGGGTTAGGCAATGTAGTGAAACATTAGAAGACTGTACATGTGGTATGACTAACCAGTGAGAACATAATGTTGCATGTAAGAAGCAGGTTTATTTTTAAAATACTAATTTAATTTTTTTTAAGTAAGGACTCCTACTCAGTTACAGAAGGCCGTTTTCCTGGGGCTTGCAGTGTTATGATACAGAGCAATGTGAAGTAACAGGTACAGTCAGCTGCAAATATAGCTTGTGCAGTTACGCATTCTCTAACAAGAAAGGGAGAAAAAAATGGAAATAGCAAGGAGATGCACTTTAATAAAGAAGTATCCTTCAAGAGCTGTTGGAGTTCAAGGCTTGATTACAAAGGCAAACTTAAGATCAGGGATATTGTGGTCATGGTGACACATCTATAACGGAAAACAAAGGAAACAAAACATTACAGATTACTATGCAACAACCAACAAGTTAGAGCTACAACAATTGCAGCATAAGATTCATTTGATGCACATCCACACTAGGACAAGTTTGAAGCCTGGGTGACTGATGGACCTGTCTGGGGAAGATGGGAGTGAGTGGCTGCTGCTGGCTCATCCATCATGTGGGAAAGAGAGGCTCAGACCCACCACTTGTGTGACACCTAGCAGGTGTAGTAGATATTGCATCCATGGAGTATGATCCATTAAGCATACACATCTAACTGAGTAGACAGGCAGAGACAAGCTTCCTGTTGCATACAGCAGGTAGAAGGGCTCAGACAGCTGTCACGCAGGAAGGGGTATTCTGCCAGGGAAGGTGTGAGCTATGCCACAGGACCAGTAATCTGTACCACTCCTTACCAGCAGCTTTCACCATTGGGGAATTAATGAATCACCTGGGCAGGAACAAAAGGGCCCTAAGGCTCTTACCTAACCTGGGGGAAGCCTGGCTCTCATAATGAATGGCCCATTTGGGTGAAAGTATATTAGCAATCTTGGCAATCCTTTGGGTGGAGGATATTTCACTAGGGTAACATGAACATCTAGTCGAAAAACACAAACAACATAATGAAGAGGCATAATCTGGATAAATCTGACTGGCAGCAGCTATTCCCAGGAATGATTTAGTGCAGACTGGTAATTTCTGTCTGTGAAGACATGTTATAGTACATTTTTCAGTTTCTTCAATGCTTTTATCTAAACATGCTCTCCAAATACGATTATATGCAAGCACGCTCTCCTTGCCCATTTCTTTTTTGGTCACAGTACAACAGTTCTTGTACTTAGCCTTGTAGCTTGGCAGATAATACCACCCTCATTTATGACATCATATATTTTCATACCAGCAGCTGAAATACAAATAGAATTCTTTGCTCAGAGGCTGACTCCTACTTGACATGACTTGCTCAAACTTTGCCCATTAGATTTCTTTAGTCCTCCTAGACATGAGGGACTTTGTTATAACTAGATATACAACATATATATGTGTATAAGTGGTTGTACTGTGTAAGACTGAACTGTCCTAATGTCAAATGTAAAACACCAACAAAATAAGTTCGATCATATACAATATTGAAAAAAAATGAAAACAATAATATTGAGAGAAGAAAACTATTTCCTCTCTCAGTATTAAAGCTACCCCCCCCCCCCCTTAACACTAGCCTCAAATTTGTCTGAATAGTGGCAGTGTTACCGGAAAATTGTAATGACTTTAAGATGTAAGGTTAGGATTGGGGGAAGGGACAATGTTAGGGTTGGGGGAAGGGACAATATTAGGGTTGGGGTTAGCACCCATTACTAAGAAGAGTAAGGGGGCTACTGTGGTGTGTGCTGATAAACAGCACAACAACAGGAAGAAGAGTCCTTTGCCAGACCATCCAATGCTGTTACTTCACATCCAAATCATACAGTGAGTCGACTGACAGCTAAGACCATCACCAGAGTTTACAAGACACATAAGGAATGGAAGTAAATTGCCAGGCCTTTCTTCTGGATCTTTCTCTCTCTTACATACATATGCACACACACACACACACACACACATACATAAACCAACGGCCAATTAAGAGTTACTAATCTTTAGGATATGTGGGGAAACTGGGCTACTCATCAAAAAACTCATCTGAACTCAGACAGAACATGCAGACTCTGCACAGAAGGTGCCCTAATTGTGGTTGAACCACACTAGAAACCGACTTGCTGTCAGGTAACACTGTTACTTACAGCACACTGCCCCACATAATCTGTGTCATTATATGCTTTTAAAATATTTTAAGGTATTTACTATAATAAATGATACAGTAGAACAAAGACTGCCCAACTCAAGCAGTGTACATCTCAAGTAATCTATCAGTTTACAAACACTGGGCAATATTCATAGACATGAAACATGGAAAAAAACCTACATATAATTCTAAGAAACAGAATATTATGATTACACAGAGCTACATTACTGTGCACCAAACTTGCAGGTGGTCTACAGTGTATATGCAAGTCAGAAATGTGGCATGAATGACAATGGTATTTGTAAAAAATTGGTCTATTTTAACAGAAGACCCCCTATATAAGGAACCACATGAATGAGAATCCAAATACCGGAAAGGCAAGAGTTTTAAGGGTATTTTTAAACAAGCCACCTATATGCCTGCCCAATTGAATTTAGGTATGAGAAGGTGTGGGACATGTCATTGGTGCCATAAAGTAAACAATGGTGAAACTTTTTATCTAAGAAATATAAGATATTCCTTGAAAGGCAAATAACTGCAATTCTAAGGCAGTTGTCTATCAAAGAAGGAAGGTAGGTTTATGGCCTGATTGTAAAATGGCTCATTCACTACTTTAGGCATGAATGAAGGGTCAGTCCTGAGGGTCACCCTGTCTTTGTGAAAAATAAGACAGGAATGGGAGGAATGTCCATAAGTATCTGAGGCTCTGAAATTCTCCTAGCTGAAGTCTGGGCCAGAAGTAGGATAGTTTTCCAGCTGCAGAACTTGAGGTTTGCTGATGTTGTTGGTTCAAAAGGAGGCAAAGTAAGCTTCTCCAGCACAAAGTTGAAGTTCCAAGTAGGAGTAATGGGCTTTCTAGGTGGTCAAAGATGCAGGGTCCCTTTAAGAAATTAATTGTCCTCAGATCTGGAAATAAAGAGGGATTGAAAAGTAAACAAGTGGAGATGGTTGACAGGTGGGCTTTGATGGAAGAATAGGCTAGACCTGTATGTAAGAGCTCACACAGATAATTCAGAATGGAAGGCACCTCTGATTGGCTGGGGTCTTGTCCACTCCTTTGTCACCAACAGGAGAATCTCTTCTGTTTAGTTATGTGCGATTTTAAAGTGGTGGGCCTCCTGGCTTGTTGAAGAACCTTAATAACATCCTTAGAAAAATGCTGCCTGTAAAGAATCAGAAGCCTGTCATTCAGAGTTAGGTTTAGGGAGGACAGATTGGGGTGGTCAGTAACCCCTTCTGTTGCGTGATGAGATCTGCTTGATGTGGCAGTGTGCAGTATTTGCCCCTAGCTAGAAAAAAAAAGAGGAGAGAACCAATACTGTTTTGGCCAAAAGGGAACCACTAACAAGAGTTTTTTTTTTTTTTTGGGGGGGGGGGGGGTCTTTAGAAGAACTCTTGGAATGAGAGGTAGTGGAAGGAAGGTATAAAGGAATTTCCCTGTCCAATTAACAGTGAAAAGATGTGCCCTCCAAGCTGAGGGGCAAGGGTCCCTGGTGCAAAATAGTGGAAGCTGTTTGTCATTGAAGCAAACAGGTCTATCTGAGGAGGTCCCGCAGTGGTGCAGGATGCTCTGGAAAACCTGTCTGTTCAGGGTCTATTTGTGAGGTTCTGCCAAGGACCTGCTTAAACAGTCTGAAAGCACATGGTCCTGTGATGGGATGTACGTGGCTGTGAGTGACATGTTTTTCTGGGTGGCAAGGTCTGAGGCTTTCTGTGCCAATCTACCCGATTGGTAAGATCTGGTCCTTTCTTGCTTGTTATGTTGTCTGTGAAAACTTGTAAACTACCTTGTTTCCTGGGATGTGAAAAGACATGAAGAGGCTGGATGAGGGCCCTCATTTCCATCATGTTGGTGTGATCCTTCACTTGCATTGGATGTCATCTGCCTTTTATGCATTAGGTGTCTGCCCAGGCACCATTGCCTAATCCAAGGCATTTGTCTGCATTTTCTGAACTGGGGCTAGAAGAGTGAAAGGAAGCCATGGGTTCAGTTTCACCTGATCCTTCCATCATAACAGTTCCCATATGAGAGAGACAGCTCTGTTTTTTTTTTTTTTTCCAGGATATAAAATTAATAAAGCTAGAACAAAGGTTATAACTATAAACTATGTGCCAACACACAAATTGGTCCATCAATACCTACACTTATGGGGAAATTATAAAATTAAGTATTTAGGAGTATGTATTTAAAAGGATTCAGTTATGGCTGCTAAGTATATGTGGGAAGAAACTAAACAAAAGATAATACAAAAAATGAAAAACTGGAAGCTCTTACTTATGGATATGGATAGCAAAATGCAGTCACTAAAATGTTTTAAGTCCCTTTAGTTTTATACACAGATCAGGCATATTTTTATCAAGCAGAGAAGAAGTTGTGGACAGTAATTAATGAAGAGTTGAAGGATTTTATTTGGGAGGGGGACAGGGCAAGAGTCAAGTGGGACAAGCTGATCCTCACAACAGAACAAGGAGGTTTAGGATTACCTGATTTAAAGGGATATTTTAGAGCTACAGAGTTGAGGCTCTTACACACAACACAAACAGAAAGCTACAATTCAGAGTGGAAAAGGAATGGCAATGAAGTATGGGGGGTAATTCAAGAAACAAGGAATGAATGGGATTTTGGGTGCAGATCCTTAAGGAGAATAACACCAGTCATATATAATATTATATTCATAAAGTAACAGAAAGTATACTAAGAACTAAGCCACACAGGAAAAGAGATTCTGCTGATAGGGATGACTGCAATTAGGGATAGAGAGAAGAGACAACAGGGAGCTGGAATTTACTGGAGGACGCTGGTAAAGGAACCAATGTATTAGGAATAAATAGAGAAGGAAAGGTAATAGAATGTGATGAGGCCAAGAAGACATTTGGACTGCAGAGTGGTGATTGCCTTCCCTATCAGGGACTGATATCAGAGTATAAACAAAGTGAAAAGGCGAGGGGAATCCTAAATGAAAGACTTGAATTGGTTGAGTTTTTAATAGACTCTAGAACAGAAGCTGCTGTTAAAAAAGGGGTAATTAGTAGGGCATATAAAATATTGCACAATAACTATAGTAATCAATCAGAAGAGGTCTGAAAAGATACAGAAGAGAGGTTGGGTAGGCAATTCACCAAGAAACAATGAGAGGACATTTGTATGGCTACCAAATATGCAACAAAGTCTAGACTTAGGATTTTTGCATGGAAGTGTTTGTATAGATACTCCTATACCCCAAGCAAAACTGCAAAGAATTTTTCCTTTGGTAAATGACAAATATTGGAGGTCTGATAGGGAAGAAAGAGGTAACTAGGAACATATGTTCTGAGAGTGTAATGAGTTGATGCACTTTAAAATTTCCCTGCAGAGTACTCTGTCAGGAATACTGGAAGAACAAATGAATATTACTAAGAAACTATTTTTTGAGTTGGGATGCAGGATCTGAATTGCCCAAACATAGTAAGGCCTTGTTAAGTTTAATTCTGGCAGCTGCCAAAAAAGCAATTATGAAAAAATGGAAATCAAAATCTAAATCGACTATACTTGAAGTAGTGAATATAGTAACCGACATAAAAGAACAGGAAGTGGGATCGAAAAGGGTAGGAGTACATTACATAGACAGAAATGGAAACTGTGGAAACAATACATGCAGAAAAATGTTTTGGAGGAGGAATGAGGTTTAAAGATGGTAGGAAATTAATAATTTATGTAATGGAATGATTACAGGATATATAAAATATATATGTGATGTATAATGTTTGTAAATGTGAACTTGTTAATATGGTTTGATTACTTTCATATAAATGTAAGCCTGCTTGTGTCACAAGTGATAATTCAATAAAGGTGTTTAAAAAAAAAAGAGTTCCTATCTGAGACAAGGTAAAATGGGGAATCACTGTGTCCAGAAGGTGAGAGTGCTGACACCAAACTTTTTTCAGGTACTATTAGATTTTCCTCTTATGCATTCTGGCATTGGTATAGTAGCTGCCATGAACCCCAGAGCCCTTAGGATCTCTCTGGCTGAGCACTTGCTGAGGGTGGCAAGGTTTTGGAAGTAGTTTGTAAGTCTCTGCACCTTCACTTCAGGTAAGTAGGCCTGATTTCCTTTTCTGTCTACCCTGCAGCCCAGGAAAAACTAGATCCTGAGATGGATGCAAGGAGGATTTTTTGTACTCAATGGTAAACCCCAACTGAGATAGAAGGGTGAACTGGAGATGCTACAGGACAATTTGTGGTGAAGAAGCCTAAATTAACAGGACATCTAAGTAGGGAAAAATCCAAATTCCCTGGGTTTGGCAGAAGGTGATCACTGGTGCCAAATACTTTGTGAAAACTCCTGGGGCTGTGGAAACCTCAAAAGTAAAAGCATTAAATTGATAATGAGATAAGCCAGTACAAACCCTGAGGAATCTCCTGCAAGGGGTCTGAATTGGTATTCATAGATAAGCATCCTTTAGATCTAGGGAAACTAGAAAAGCCTGGGGCTGAATGGAAGGTAGCAGAATGTTAGAGTGAGAGAATTTTGAAAGTTGGCACTTTTAAGAAGGTGTTTAGTAAGGAAAGATCCAGTATGGGTCTCCACTGCCCTTCTTTCCCTGGCACTAGGAAAAATGTGGAGTAAAACCCGTTACCCACAAACTCTTTTGGCACTGGATCTATTGTGCCTTGTGTCCATAGTTCTCGTAAAATGGATGGGAGCAGATGAATGACTGTTTGGAGGTGGGGTAAACCATTTAGAGGGGGAATCTGTATCCAAGACATGACAAAACTTTTTTTATGATAGATAGCACCCATTTGTCTGTATTAATCTTGTCCAGGATGGAGAAAGATTGTGTCGGCTATTTTGAGAGGGGCATGGTACTGCTGGGGCCAGAGGAAAGGAGGTTGTGGATAGTCACAGAGATTTGCCCCCAGAACGAAGCCTCCCAGATGGGGGATTCCTCTGTTATTTATCTGGAAATCTCTTTCTGGAAGCCCTCCTGTGTTTCAGGCTAGGCCTAGGGTCCCCTCTGACATAAGAGGTAGGTTTGGTTGGGTAATTCCTCTGATACCTAGATACAGAGGCTAGCAGAAGCTGTCTGCAGTTCTTCATAATTTTACCCTGCTCTACAAGGGTTTAGAAAAAGTTGGCAGTTTGGGGGCCAAACAAGAGATTCTTGTCTAAATAAGAATTCACTACTTTTGCTTTCAAGTCCTCAGGAATAGACTGGCTACATAATCATGCAAACCTGCAGTTTACAGAGCCTGTATCAAATGCTCTGGATGAGGACTCTACATAGGTTCATAGGAGGTTACTAGGCTAATGGCCCTACAGCCTTTACAAGTGTAAAGCTGTGTAAAACCCAAGTAGTCTTATTGACCATAGTTAGACGGTCATTGTTAGCAGAGCAATTCTGTGATCAGCACCAGTTGCCCCTGCCCATGAGGGACATATGTGCCACCACCGGGGTGAATTTATGATCATCCATCCAGTTGTCGCGATACACTTGAATAAGGTCATTGAGGAGCTCTGCTTCATATGGAGTGGGAGCTTATTCCAGAGGAGCGGCAATCACTGGAAGATATATCTGTCACTCCAGCATGTTCTGTTAATGTCACAGGCTAGGTTGAGATCACTGGAGCAAGTTACATGTATCCCATTTGATTTGTGGATTTGTAGCATTTCCATTAGGGTGGGGTCCAAGACTGCTCTGTAGGCCAAGCACAGGTCACCTCTCAGCAGCCTGTGTGATTCAGAGTACAGTTACACAGCTTTCAGTCTTTCCATGTATGTCATGTTTTGGAGGTCCTGGATTCTCTTGGTTAGAAACCTCTGTGGTCTCTCCAGTTGCTGCAGGTGTCTGGTGAGGTACATACAGAAGGAAGTATTGTACTCAATTAGCGATCTGATAAGGGTAGAGTACAGCATAGCAATAGCCTCGCTGGTCTTGGATGCAATGGCCTTATTTATGAGATACACAATGTAGAATGCTTTTCTTACCACTATGTACACATGATAATCAAAGCTTAGATTGCTAACAACCTGTGTTCCCAAGTCTCGCACCACTGAGCTTGAGCTTAGAGAGCTGTTATCTATATAATAATTGGCAAGGGCTACTTCTTTGCTAAAAGGGATAATGAGGTATTTTTTTGCATTAAGTTTTTGTCCATGAATTTGGTACCAACCATTTGTCTGTGTCAGCCCTTTCTGTAATATGTTAACATTGCTGGGGACTCTGTTAAGGTGCCCAGGTTACAGTCATCTGCAAACTTGGTAAGCTGCAGGCCATCTACCATCACCTGGACTTCAGAAAAAACAGATTCCAAACAGTAGAAAGCCCAGCACAGATCCTTGTGGTACCCCACTGGTAACTGGTCTACTGGTGGAGGTGGACTCCCTAACTTTGACAGTGTGCATTCTGTTGGTGAGCCAGTTGGCTACCCATCTAGTAATGTATGGGTTAATCCTCAGCTGAGATAGTTTCTCTATGATACCTGAATGGGGGATTGTGTCAAAGCCCTTGGCTAAATCAAGATATGGGTATGTACTGCTTTGCCTTCATCCAGGTGACATTCTCAAAAAAGTCCAGTAGGTTTAACAAAGCAAAATCTACCCTTGATGAAACCAAACTGTATTGGGTCATGAGTTTGAAGGTTGTCTATGTCCTTGTGGATACGGTTCATGATGATTATTTCCATGACCTTGAAGATAAGGCTGGTTGGGCTTATGGGTCAGTAGCTCCCAGGATCAGTTGATGGATCCTCTTTGTGCAGGGAAATTACTGTTGCTGTTCTCCACTCTGCAGGGACAAAGCCAGTTCTCAGTCTATAATTAAAGAGAGTGCCAAGTGTTTCCACTAGGTCTTGTTTTAGATTGTTTAGTAAGCCGCCTGGGATGTTATCTGGTCTCATACAGAGTGCTTGTATGATTTGTTCTTTGGAGATACTCGATAGAGGACTGGTGTCAGGAATGCTTTGGGTTATGTCTGGTGGGGACAGGGAGGTGAATTTATTCCCAAATCTGTCAGCTAACAGGTTGGCAATTTCCTCAGGTTCAGTGTGAGTGGTACCATCCACAATAAGTTTGGCACACAGCTTGGCATTCCCTTTTAGGTTTTGGACATAGCTAAAGAATGCCTTATGACTGTCTTTAGCTAGGGATGCTACTTCAGTCTCATAACTAGCCTTAGAAGACTTTACAAGATATCTGATTTGTTTGTTCAAGCTGTGGAGGGTATTCTTCCTCTGTTGGGTTAGTTCCATCCTGTTCTTAGATATGTTTCTTTCTTTTGTTTTATAACTTATTTATACTTACTGACCACCAGGGTGGCTTGTTTTTTCAGGAAGACTTGGTTTTGTTCCTGTTAGGTACAGCTGAGTCAATACTTTTATTTAAGTTGCTATATAGGGCATTTGTGTATCCCTCTGAATAGCAGTCATTGTTAGCTAGGTTGGCAGGGTGTCACTTTAGTAGGCAATAGTTTGCTTTGAGAAAATTTTCAGTGGGGGTGTCAGGTTTGATCTTTACTTCAAAGGAGACAGATTTATGGCCTGACCTTACCAATGAGGGCAACATACAGGGGGTAGTGCAGTGACCACCTATGTTAGTGAGCACTATGTCCAGGACATTTGAGCCCCTTGTGGGGATGGAGACCAACTGTCCCAGGGTATTTGAATCAACAATGTCCAGGAACCTCGTAGCAATTGTGTTTGTGCTCATGTAAGTCACCCGATTGATGGAAGGATAGGTGAAATCTCCCATGACCAAGGTGTTTGGCTGTATACTGAGCAACTCTAGCAAGTCCAGGTAGGCAGCATGTTTCTCTTTGCTCATGGTGGGGGACCTGTAGCTAGCGATGATGTGGAATGGATTTTACCTATAGTTAATTGGACCTGAAGTAGCTCAAGAGAGTCAAACTGTTTCACTAGTCTCGAGGTGTATTTGGTTTTAATGAAGATGGATACACCTCCAGCTTTGGTTCTTTCATGCTCATTTTGGGGTTTGAACATGTGAAAGGCATTGTAGCCTTGTAGGGCCAGGGTGCTCTTAGTGGCCTTAAACCAAGTCTCACAGACTGCATAAATGTCAGCATATTCCATGGTGAGGCGTGCTTCCAGGGAGTGCAGTTTAAGCGCCTAGAATGACCTTGAGTTTGGAATTTGTCTTTAGTGGATTTCTTTATGTCAGAAGTTTTGTTGTTTCGACATTGCCTAAAAAAGACACTATGGGGGAAGGCAAGAGTCTTTGCCAGTATCCAAAAGCCTTGAGGAGACAGGTGAAGGCCATCTCTGGAAAAGCATCATGGACTGTCGACCATGTCTTCCCAGGCAGACAGATAATGGATTCCCCTGGAGTGACACCAGAAGCTAAGCCAATTATTGAAATCAATCATTTTTGTCTGTATTATGGCATCATCCTAGGTAAAGGTAGAATGCTGCTTAAGGCTAGAGACATAACTGCCTGGGACACATAATCTGAGAGTTCTGTCATGTCTCTCTTCATATAGTCCAGAGAGGTATGTCTCAAGTCAGTCACCCCAACATGTACTACGTTAACTGTTGATGAGCGACTTGATTGCTTGCGTGATTTGACAGATCCTGGCACTTGACAGGCAGCTGACCGTGACTTCTCCTTGCTCAACCTGGTGAAGGGGACATCTGTGTGTCTCACTATTGAGTCACCTATGACCTGAACATTAGGTTTAGAAGTGGTTTGCCTTAGGGGCTTAATTGTTCATACACTGATATGTGTGTTGTTATGTGTAGTGGTACATTCTGTTTGTGTACCAGTATGTGTATGTTGGTTGCACTTTGGAGGTTTCTAGTGTTTTGGAAGACTATTAGTGAGTACCTCCCCCTATGGAGGTTTATGTGTCTTGACCTTGTCATGTGTGAGAGCTGATTTGTGTGTGCTGACAACCTGCTGTATGTTTTGTTTACTGTTATGTGAGAGGACTGATTCTAATTGCATGGTACAGTTACATCTCTCACATACTGTATTTGCTTGCTTTAGGAGCAAGTGGTTGTCAGTATTCATGAGGCAATTGCTACATTGCCTCATGATGCCCATGTCAATCAGGCTGGCTGGAGAAATGGTGGGAAACTGTATGTCTATTATGGCAGGTATATTTTGTAGTAACTAGTGGGGATGGGCTACATGGTCCAGGGTTTGCTTGTGAAACTAACAAAGGCGGCTATTCTGTTAGAGGGCTAAGGGTAGAAGACTACATCAAAGCTTCAGAATGCTTGCTGGATAGCAATGTGCAACTGCAATGCACACAGAGACGCAGTGGAGCTCAGAAGGATTCTCTAGCAGATATCAAGGGAAAAGTGCATTTCAAAGTGTTTGCATCTATACAAGGCAAAGATAAACCCTGCTGTGCAGCACACAGCTATGGGCAAATGCGGGGCTTAAATACAAGCTAAGTTAAAACAGTTTTAACACAAACTAACCAATAGGAAAGCCCAAAACTGAACCTTTTTCCAGCAATCTCCCTAGCTATGCTATGAAATACAGAAGTACTACAAATTCAAAGTGCAGAAAAACAACAGTTATAGCAGTAAAAAGAGTAAAAAATGAAGCAGCAATTAAGCAAAATACAGTTCAAAAAAATGTAACACAAGCTCTAAAATATACTTATTTTTTATTAAACACAGTGGATGCCTTGGAGTTAATTCAGATTCACTCCAGATCTCTGGCTAATTGCCAAACTTGGAGTAGCTCCGCCAAAAGGAGGCATGATAACTGTATTTAATGCTGTACCTGGCCACTTGTGTAGCCTGTTTAGGACATTTGTTGTTTAGAAGCAGCACCCTGTGACTCCATCGCTACTTTATTTAAAGAACGAAGAATGGATATCAAGGATCTGGTCATCTGGAGTTGGTAATTAGCAGTCCTGAATGCCAAAGTAGAGGAGGTACAAACCCTTTTACCTTTCCTCTCCATATCCCTGCTATGAAAGGAGGGTATTGACAATGGGAAGGAGTTTAGAAGGCTTATCAGACAAGAGGAAAACTGCAGAGGGATTTTTAAACAAAAACTTAAGATCATCAGGGGCTTAACAAAATCTGTCTGGTCTTTTGAAAGTAGGAGTTTGGGAGTCATGGACAGCAGGGATGGACTGAAAAGCATCAAAAAAGCCTTAAGAACAGGAAATACAGGGGAAAAGGCTGGGGTTCACCTTTCCAAAAGGTTGTAGTATTTTTTCTGCACCTCTGTGATCTGACTAGACTCCCACTCAAAATGCTTCATCATATTTAACATTGTCTCTCCAAAAACAGCTTCTTCCTGTAGAATCAATTAAAAGCTGAACCCTTATCATACCAAGGGACTTGCCAGGAGACTGCATTTGATAGGAGTAGGCCAGAGAATGGTCAGAATCGGAAACCTCTTCATCTTCATAGGATGATGAATCCAATCTTTTGAGGGGTGGGAGGTTGAGAGAAGAAAGGAGGAGGCTTCAGAGCTAAAATCATCTTAAACAAACTTTGAGAGAAATCCATCCATTCCTTCTTCAGATAATAGGAATGAGGAGACTGAGGACAGGCAACATGCTTAGTTTTCTGACTATTATTTATGTTTTGGTGTGATGCCTGCCTCTACTAAATGTAGTGGCTCATTTCCCTAATGTACCTGGATTAGTTTACCTGGGATCTCTTCCCTAACTAGGATCGGAGGGATGCCATCTGGGCTTTCTGATATGATGATTCGCACTTCACCTCTGTGTGCAGAATCCTCAGTCCTCAAGGCCTCTGATGCCATACTGACCTCCAGCAGGGTCTCAGTACAGGGTACCTAAGGAGGAATTGGATATATCATGGGTTCTGAAACCTCAGTGGGTGCATCAGAGACAGAAAGGGCTGACTGAGTCTCTGCCCTAGGTCTTTTAACCTTTACCTTAAGTTGTGGAGGTATGTCTAGATAGCCACAATCCGCCATCCTGGAGTGGGCCAAGCATTTTGAGATGTTGGGTCTCCAAGAAATTGTTAAGCAAGAAAAACAAGACCTCAAAACCTTAGGCAGAAAGGACTGGCAGATAGAAATGCTTTTCCAGGCAAAAAAGACACTGGGCATGCGAATCTTTGTATGGGATTTGCTTATTGCACTCTCACTTACACCTCACTGCTGACATCTAATACCAGTGAGAAAAACATTTAAGGACAAGGAAGGTTCCCCAAAAGAGCATTTATCTGAATATTGAAAGCAACAGTACCAATGACCAAATGACCATCAGTCCGACGGATACACATCCTGTGTTTGAGCTGGCAGTGAGCTAGACTGAGAAATTGCACTCGTATATCTGCCTATATACCTTTACTCTTGTAAGCTCAGGTCACATGTCAGATGTACAATACTGGGAAGGTAAAGCTTTGGTAGCATGGATGGATAACTGTGATAATCCATAAGTCAGGAATGCTGAAACAGTTATTTTAGTTAGGAAATCAGCCAAATATTGAGGCTGAATACAACTAGACAGTAACACTGATCACCAAAACACAGAGCCCTAATGAGATGCAGATGGGTACCGTATGCAGGATTGAGTAATAAGCCACATGCCATTCAAACAGTCTGGAAACTGCATGACCCACTTATGCACATTAGTCATCCTGGATCTGCACAAGGTGATACATAACTGAAAATGTACATGGCAGCTTTAACACACACACAGAGACACACTGACATGCACACAAACATACATGGTTTCCCCACACACGTGCAGACATGAACACACAAACTCACATAAGCACATATACACACATCTGCATATGCCTGTGTGTATGTAGTCAACAGAAAAAAAGTAATGTCTCTCCATTCCATATCCAGTTCTTCATATCACACACTTTCCAAAAGAACATGCATAAGTCCATGCTACATGGCCCATACACTACAGGGTACGCTGGCTATCATGCTGTGCACGTTTTACTTTTTTTCTATATCTCTTAATTACAACAATAGTGTACTACAGGCCACACCAGCTACTGTGGTGTTGTCCCTTTTCTTATTTTATCCCACTGTTCCTATGTTCACAGTGCTACTGAAATGCAGGATGTGTGACAATCATGCTGCATGGCCTGCCTGCATATGCCCATCCTGCTGCATCACTTCCCATCCCCCGAACTCACACTAAATGCACTTGTGCACTAAACTCATGTGCAAATTGCATTACATTTCACTTTGCAGCTCATGAACTGTGTACCTACAAGTATATGATTCTGTTCCTGAATCATGCAACTATCTCTATCAAATTTAAATGTGTTTGGCTTGCATTTTGGTATACATGGCAGCTTGCATTCTGTTGCCTGAATCATCCAGTTTCATATCACACCCATACGAGTGTGACTGTTTAAATACTTGTGTCGGTTGTTCTTGGCACAGAAACGACAAAGCTCCTGTTACTCATGTGTCTGTTTTGCACGCTGTTTGAACATGCAGCCTCCTGACAAAACAGCAAGGCAGTCTTTACACCGACTGTTAGTAACTGTCCTTTCTCCAAATTGTGTTGTCCTCACAGTGAGAATAATAAAGTTTTGAGGGAATGTGTGTGGGGGAGGCTTGTTCCTGTATAGATGGGGGTGCAAAGCCCTGCCGCGCAAGTGATATTTGTGAAATGTTATATTTGATTATATTGTTCCTGTACTCAAGTATTTGAGTACTCAGACTCACACAATTGAAGCTCTTTTTGCCAAGGTTTCTATTCATTTATGGATTTTTTTATCCAAGACGGACAGTTTTCAATATTTATACAAATATGTATTGCAGCAAGTGTGTATGAATTAAGCTACCCATTCAGCATTTGGAAATATGTTTCCAACAAGAAATTCCTGGCACTCCAACATATTTTGACTTTTTTTTAAAGAATGGCTAAACTTTATTAAAAGCAAACATTTTTAAACATCAGCACTAATAGATCAACACAAATTATCTTTATTAAAAATAACACTCCCATAGAAAGAAGAAACTTTCAATAAAATAAGCCTTAATTAGCAAACATACTTTAAACTACAATGTCTCTATAATTTTCATTTGAAAGACTCAGTTATTATATTCTATCCACAACATATGATTATCATTTTAATCTGGAGAACACTACAAAGAAAAAAAAGATTAAAAAGCAACTTTTACTTCCATTCATTTCAAATTTTAAAAATTGACATAGCTTAATGGCCCGGTAAAAATGCAACAATGATTTGTCCATTTTTTCAAATAAGGTTGTTTCCTGAACCGGGCTCTCAGCTTATAACTTAATTGGAATAAGCAAGTGCCAAAAAATGCAAACCATAAAAGTAGAAAAGAGATAAAGGTATGCTAGGGCTGCATCCCATTCTTGAGCAAACCCAAAAATAATAGCAGAATAAAATTCTATAATCAGGAATACTTCTGAAAATATTTTTCTAATTCACTTAAAAATTAATAGTCTAAACACATTTTGCATCTTTGGTGGTTTGACATGAACAAGATGTGTGTGAAAGCAACTGTACTCCGCCATGGTGGTGTACTGGGTAGTACTGCCATTTTACATTGCTTTGCTCTGTTTTGAGTTCTTGGTTATAGCTTTTTCCTATGTAGAGTAAGCATCCCCTCCCTCTCTGTGTATGCATCTATGAATGTGCTGTGGCTAACCCCAGCACCTTAGAAACATGCAGAAGGTGAAAAGAAATTCCTCCAGTTTCCATTAAGGTGAAATTACACTGTGTGCATGCATGTCTGTGTGTGTGTGTGTGTGTGTGTGTGTGTGTGTGTGTGTGTGTGTGTGTGTGTGTGTGTGTGTGTGTGTGTGTGTGTGTGTGTGTGCGTACATGTGTGTTTGTGTGTGTGTGTGTGTGTGTGCACAAAATATCACCGATTTTTATCTGCACACACATCCACACACAGTAACAGCGGGGGCATACATAACTCTTCTGGGTAGCAGTTAAAAAAACAATGCAGTTAGCAAGTAATTTACATTTCAAAAGTAGGGCATAAAATACATCACAGGACATTCAGACACTTAGACCATCTATGGGTCTAGTAGTTCCCATACTCCAGACTATGTAAATGGATTTTGATGTAGACTTAATGGTAGTCTCTGCCCTCAACTCCAGCCATTGTAAATTACCAGCCCTGCTCAGAGGTATGTACAAAAAATTAGTGTAAGTTGAATGGTAGGCTGGGGATGGCGTGATCATTACTTCCTTAATTTTCATCACAATCAAACCTTAGAGGTATGCACAGGAGATCATTATAGCTTGTGTTGTGGCTGGAGACAGTGTGACCACTGTTTGCTTTACTTTTCACAGAGATCTCAGAGGTGTACTAGCATAGGGGCAGTGTACTGTCTAGGATCAGCAAAGTGGAAGACATTATTGTAATTATTTGTTCACTTTTCCCAAAACCACACATCAGCCACATATTCAGGTGGCTACCTTACAGGTGGGGTGAATAGTGAGAAGGCATGCTGTGTACTTGCTTGACAGCAGTCACATGAAATATATGACTGTGGCCATTTGAACCTTTTTATTCATCTCAATCTAACATAGGAGGGATGAAGAGACCGTGACTGTCTTTTTTTTTTTTTTTTTTTGGGTGGGGGGGGGGGTGTTAGGGAGGCAGGCAGTATTCCTAGACAGGGTTTGTGCATTTTTACAAACAATTATCCTGTTTGCTTATTGTGAGCTACTATTTATCAGCTTTGAACATTAAGCCTTGCGCACAACAAATGTCTTCCTTGAAAGAAAAAAAAGACCGAAATTCTTTTCTTTCTTTCTTATGATTTTTGTTCAGGTCACCATTGGATTAAAAGGTTGGGAAAATTCTCTAAAATGCACCTAAGAGCATCTATATTAATTTGAGTTATTTTCTAAATGGTTATTGCTGTGCTGTCTTGGCCAGGTAATGTGTGTTGAAAGGATACAAGAAAAACTAAAGTTGAACAACAACACTGCATTTCTTTCCTTAATCATAATTTCTCTTCAAGCCATCACTGGATGAAAAAGTTGTGAAAAAAAACTTTAATACTGCACATCAGAGCAAAGAGAAACTTCTTGAAAATACAGAGGAATAAGGCAAAATGTGAGAAAAAGAAGAAAATAATAAATGTGTCAGCCTGAGATGGGGAGGACGGGACAGAGGGGACCACAGGTGGATGTGCATTTGAGTATAGGGGAGGGAGGTTTGCAGCAGTACTCCAGTCCTGTCACTAGAGTTGTAATGTATCACTTTTGCAACTACATTCTAGTCACTGTGCATGTTCCCCGTCAGATGGGCCAATATGGTGATGTACTCAGTCCTGTCATAATGTACGTGAATTTCAGTTCAGTCTGTATGTACGACTCCTAGAACTCTGTCGATGAACTAAAAGGTTGATTAAAAGTGTTAAGGGGTCCCCAACTCGACACTTGTTGGGGCCACTCAAAATGTTAACACTGGCCCTGGTGCAGACAGCTGTGAGATTCCCATCATGGCTAATATCTACAGTTCTGCAGACATTACCTTTGAAAAGATATTAAAAGAAATAAAGTTTTTTGCAGAAAATGTTAATGAAAACCATTCTTGTGCTCTAGTGTTTAAAACACTCGTAGAAAAGAGTGGAAGGAAAAGGAGGAGAAACATAAAAGAAACATTTAAGTTACTTTCAAAGCACTGGAAAAAACCCAGGTGACAGCAGAGAGGCAAGCACCACACCCTGCAGTCTATGTTAATGCATATACTTATACATATATACAATCATTGACCGTGTTTGAGTTTGCACAGGCTTGTAGAAGAGGAAGAGTGAACACAACATTCATGTTTTCTCTCTTCTCTCAGCCTGGCTGCCTACCCACGTAGCTGGAAATCTATTAGGTTCAATGTTCAAGCATCAGCTGACAAGCAATAAGGCTCCCAAAGCTCCCCCATATTCCACATGCAAAACACCTTGGCTCCTGCTAATATAACTAACTCTGAATTCTGAGGGCAAGTGAAAAAACTTTCACTGATCATGTGTTCAAATAAATGGGGTTCGTCTCCCAAATGTCTTGAAAGATTGACCCAACTGTCAAGTGGTTGTAGGGTCCCTGCTGTGATACAATAGCACTGGTAACAATACGCAGAACACAGCACTTATGTGTGGGGTGAGCATCAGTCTATTTTCTGCTGCTAACAGCACAAAAGGTCTCCAGTTTTGCTACAAAATTTATTTGTTCTGTGTGTTGCCTGAGGATGTTTCACCGTGTGTGAGACACAGAACCATCTAGCAGCTTTGAGGCTAAACATAGCATCAGACAGTTCTGCATGCTGTAGTACATTGTCACAAGGATTCCTTTGGCCCGATTCTGAGGCACAAATGCAGTGCAACAAAGCTACCCACCCGTGTAATATTAAATACTACTTCAGTGACCGTGCTAGTGCCAAGATCATCACATGTAATCTTCAGTGTGTAACAAGAACCAGCAAGGACAATGGTCTGGCACAGACAAAGTCAGAAGGGACTCAACATAATATAGAATCCTGCACATTTTCTAAGTAGCTGCTGTATTTATAAGCAATGAAAGTTTGCTTTATTTTTTCTTTTCTGATATTTCATACCTACTGCTTTAGGTTTAGGACATGGTTTTGACAATGCAGAAGATAAGAACAGCCCATCTTTTTAAATTAACCACGTACTCTGAGAGCTGTAATAGAGTGTACAATCTCCTGATGAAGAAACTAAAAGTATAGTAAAGTTGCATATTACTTTTTAATGATAAACACAGTTTACTGATATCAATCATTTACATGTAAACATTTTAACAAACTGCTTTACAGCTGCATTATGTTTCCATTTGTCTCTAGAAGTGTAACTGTGACAAGTGCTTACAAAACCTGGTGTGATTTAATTTATAAACTTAATTTATGGGACAGAAATCTTACAAGACTAGCCTTGGATCTACTTCTGAATACTCTTATTGGAAATAGACATATGCAACACAGCCACAAGTGGCAGCCAAAGGGTTGCACGTGTTACTGCTTTGTTCTAGTACAAGCTGTACAGAAAGCACCTGTCTCACACATTAATGCCAAAGTACTTTTCCATTTGAAACAGCATCAGACAGCATGCCAGCAGGTTGACAAATGCAGATTTTTATGAGTGGTTCTTTTTGCGATATTAAATACATTAATCAGCAGAGTAATAGTGGAAGATATTAGAGAAAATTAAAACATAACTGGGAAGTGTTCATACATTTTCCCTGTACACAGGTATGTTTTCATCAAATAGAATACAAGCAAACCCAACGATGCAGGATATTAAAATAAATAACTCCACAAAACCTTCTTTTATTAGCTGTCAGACACCAAAGTAACAATGATGCTGTTACTTCATGGGCAGTGAGAGCGGGCATTTGGCACATGAAGGCCATCTCTGTCACTTAAGTATTACTGACACACGTAACCACCCTTCACACAAGATCAGACATGGATTCATAAAGTTGCCAGAATATGAATGGCGCAAGGTGTGTCCAAAAAGGTTCCTGGCTAACTTTACTGTCAAGAAGCATGAAGAGGCTTCATTTACAATATGCCATGAAGTGCTAAAGCTTTGCATGGCAGTTATCTTCCCATCATCTTATCAGTTTTACACAGAGAGCTAGAAAAAATAAGCCTTTGCCCTATGCAATATTCAGTGAGACAATAATTGGATCATGGCTAACAGAAAGCACTGAATGACCCGATTTCCACAGTCTCAGGTGACGTACCATTTGATGCAGAAATCAATCTCATCACTGTGTGCTGAAGCTGTGGCCAGCAGGGAGAGAAGACAGACAATGCTGCATTCTGCAAATCCTCCCATTAATAGGACTCAGCTAGCGTCTGCATACCAACAGCTAATCTACAGAAAGCAATAATCAAAAGCAAATTATGAAAATAAAGTGATGCATTCAGCTTAACAAATCACACTTTACATCGAGTGATGTATTTAAAATTTGAAGTCACTTAAAAGAAAGTAATAATACCTAAACAATGACAGCACAACACTGAAGAAGGTATTATTATCTAGACATGGACAACACAACAAATTCATAGAATACCAACTGGAAATATGGTGGGATGTAATTATAAATACATGGCTTAGGTTTGTTATTTCAGGAACTCCAACAAATAACATCTGTCACAAGCATATTTATCTGTGATTATCAGTAGTTGTACAACTAAACCATTCTGCAGTATAAAGTCTTCTTGGCCTTGTCATCAACAACTAATCTCTTTACAGAGTAATGATCTTAGATCCCTTTGTAGTCCTCAACAGTGATCCATGGATAATGCTTCTGTGTTAAAGACGTTGATTATGTTATTGCTGATACAATGTTTTTGTTAACAACTTGATATCAATTTTTTATAAAGCCTAGCTTGTATTGTATTTGTACCTTTAATGAGATTTAATTGCAATACTCTGTCGATTACATATCTAATACTTTGTAGTTTACTTTCAGTTTCTTTTGCATCATGCCCAAAAAGACTACACAAGTAACCACATCTCAAATTCTTTTTATATTTAGTAGCTATATTACTACATACAGTGAGAAAGAATCTGATGACAATGTAAAAACTGTGCACTTTTGGCAAGGAAGAAGTAAGGAAAGGAATGGATTTAATAAAAAGAAGACGGAAGTGTGAGAGGGGATGAAAACAGGGCAATCAATGAAAGAGAAAGGCATATAAAAAAATACAACCTTATGTACTCTGATTTGAGAATCAAAAAATGCATTCTTGTAGAGGTGTCCCTAGGAAGGTCTAAGGTACAAAAGGTCTGGAAGCGGTAATCACTGTTAATACAAATCATGTACTATAGTAATCATAAAAGAATATAATTTAAAGTCGTAGTCACCCCTACAATAAATACCATTTCTTGCAATGTCATAGCCATAAATGAAAAAGATCTGGAAGACATAATCAGCCCTACAATGAATTGTGCAATTCAATAAGGAAGGAATATGCAGAAGGACAACGTGATGTTAAAGTGCAGACATTAAAGGAATGGTTCAATGGTTTCTGAAATTATTCTCCTAGTTTGTATAAGCATTGTTATGACCATGTCATGAGTGCTACAGAGACAGAAAAAAGGGAGAAAAAGCAGAGACAATCAGTCAAAGGCAAGTAACGAAGTTACCAAAATGTGAGGAAGATGGAGGAGCTGAGGTACAAGGAATTATTCCCAAAGCTTGGTATGCAAATAGTGTCAGAGGAAAGTGAAGGTGTAGAATAATGCAGTTAAGGGGAATGTGGGAAGAACAAAGTGACAGCAGAAGCCATAAGTAAGTGCCCAAATGTGGTCAAGTCAAAGGCTAACTTAAAGAAGTATAAATTCACAGGTCATTATGAGACCCTGGAAACCACTGCCAGAAGTAGTGGGGGGAATGTAGGTCAATAAATGGGTTCAGTCTGAAACAAATAAAAAAAATGGAATAGAGAGAACACCCACAAATTCAAAAGGATATCTCCACCCAACTTCATATGCTGCTATAACTGAAGGAAGCATCATACCATTTTAATCTTCTTCTAAACAAGCACTAAGAAAACAAAGATGATTTGCTTCCTTAATTGAACACATGACAGCTTTATAAATACTTTTAGGAACAAATATATGTAAAATTAAGTGGTTCAAATGACAAAGGAAGAGCCAAACACTTGGAAGTTTAGATGGATGGATGGATGGCACAGAACCAGCTGTGGTGTAATTTGTCAGCTCAAATATGAGAATTAACATTACCTGCCTGGTACAGGCCAGGAGGAAACAGACAACCCAAGGGGAAGGGGAGCACCCAGTAACTCTAATCAGAGATAAGGGATTATGTAATCCCACAGTTCACTTAGCAAAGAGAAAGATCTCCTAGCTGAGCTGGTACAGCTATGTCAGGATGGTACTTCCATACCATGACAGGTACTTGCATGCAGTGGGAAGTGGCAGGTCACATGACATATCACATCCAGTGCCTGTGAAAGATCCATAATGAGTGGCAGATATTGTCTTTTCCAACACCACAGTTCCCTGCAAAATCCATACTAAAAGTGATCAACTCCATATAGGACAGCATTTACAATATAGAACATTCCTGTATAATAAATAAAAAATAATAAAAAATAAATTCCCCCTGTAACATGACTTCTGGAAACAGATGAAGCTGATAAGAACTGTGGAAGCATGTGCTATGTATATACCTGAGTTACCACATTAAATAAAGTACTCCATTCAAACAAATAAATCAATTATGTCAACATAACTTAGTTAATGTGGAACTTAACAGTATAACCCAAAGGATCAGAACAGGATTCACAAGCCTCATCTGGAGTTCAGGAATAAAACTATGTATATATCCATGATGGCAAAAACTGGTAACTAAAATTTTCAACTGGTTTTAAAAAGCAATAATTCTGTCCATTTCCAGAGGCTCTGAGATCATCCAGATAGCTCTAACCAAGGTGACAAACACTATGAGGGTAGTTATTCAATGAAAACAGTGAAACAGAAACATGCATTCAGACGGCAGAAAATGACCCTTTCCCAACACTTTCCATCCAGACTGTTATTTGCCAAGTACTGTCTACACTATAGAACTCAGCTAACCAGTATACTGTTTTCTCTCATCTCCAGCTGCATTAGCACTGCATCTATTTTATGGATTTTCAAATTCTGCCATTGTGAGCTGACAAACATATCAGGGTAGAATACTTACTTATTTAATTTGAATAACGCAAATTAACATGTTTCCTCATGCTATATCCAGAACAGGTCTAGGACTATTCACTGAAAGCTCAATTCACTGAAACACATTTCACTGAAAGTTATATATGGCCTTTTACCCACTGTAGTGTGACCCTGGAGTTAGAATATATAGTAATGGGGGGCACCGCCTCCCACATTAGGGGTGTGGGGGCCATAGCCCCCCACCTATTTTAAATATTTTGAACATTGCACATGGATAACTTGCAATTTCAATAAATTACTCTTTTCTAAACTTAATATATATATCCAAACTATGTGGGGGGCTATGCCCCCCGCACCCCCCCTTACTGTATATACTAACTCCAGGGTCACACTAGAGTGGGGAAATGGCCATATATAACTTTCAGTGAAAAGTGTTTCAGTGAATTGTGTTTTCAGTGATTTGTGCACAGTCATTTGACTTTCAGTGAAATGTGCTTTCAATGAATAGTCCTAGACCCATCCAGAACATAGCTTTCTGGGATTCCTTCGTATAGTACGACTACCCTCCCTCAATAGATACACTTACAGTCTGCAGAATTAATACTGTTTTGTCACTTCAGTCCATCTGCTTGGAGAGAGAAGGTGATCTGGTACTCCTCCTCTGCAGTGAAACTTAAGTACCAACAAATGTAAACAATCAGCAAATTCCATATAAATCACATCCTGTATCTGTATATTTATTAAAGAATGTATGTACATTTGTCAGTTAAATGCCTTGATGGGAAATATGTTAGAAAAGTTATTTAAAGCTGTGAATGGGTGTGCTCCAATATAAAGTATTTGTACAACAACCACGTGTCTTGAGAGCTCATTTCTTGACAGCTAATAACTGTTGCTGCCTGTAAGAAAGATCAGTACTGGTATTATTATGCTTTATATGTTCATACGTAGGTACTAAGCTATCAGCCCAATGGCCTATGTAAGCCTAGCCAACAAGGTTCCCTGGCTTACGCCACCCAAGAAAGTTATTTTCCTGTGCCACTGAAATAATCAGCCCTTCCCCGTCTTGAACCCAAGGACTTGGTACACTATAGTCAGAGGAATGTACAACTACACTACTTATACTGTTTGCTTTTGTATTTGTCTTACAGATATCACATGCTTGATTCATTAACTTGGATTATACAATGACTTCTCATAAGTATTAAAACAGTGCACACTGACTGGTCAGCTCAACCAGTGTGCCCACTGTAAATTGAGCATACAACAGAAAAAAGTCCATCCACTTCCTACTTCAGTGGCCAAACGTTTCTATTGATATATGCTACCGAGGGCAGACCAAATACAAGAAAAATCAGGTATGTTCTGTAAAACTAAAGAAACATAAACATACCTGATTTTTCTTGTATTTTTCTGCTGTCTCAGTACACTGTCTGCATCACCTCAGAACTATCCAGATGTTCAGGGAATGTCCACATTTTTGCCTGATATTAAAAAAAAAAAAGCAAAGGAGATTCTTTTTCCTTCATTGCTTCTATTCAACAGCACTAATGTACTGCGCAGACATGGGAACATAAGTCTCACACACATGTGCAGTACATCAGAAAATGCAGAAGAACCAGGAAAAAATGCAGAGGAACACTGCAGTGCCATTATACAAAGACATTATTTCGGAAAGGTAAGCAATTTCTTTCTTAAATAATGTCATTCTATATTAGCAATAACCCGCAACAGGGTGTGGGTAATGCTAAATTTACACACGGTTGATATTGCTACGCCCTCATGATCAAACCACACCAACTGTGCGTAAATCCAGCATTACCCACACCCAGTCCTGGGTTATTGCTTAATTATGCCCCAATTACAACATGAAGCAACATTAAAAAAAATGAGTTACACAAGGGCAGAACTACCAGTTTTAGTTTTATTTTCTTTTAGTTACACAGAATTCATAGTTCCATCACCACCACTATTCAACTTAACACCTAATATAGCAAATGTCCTGCTCCTGACTGAAAAGATAATTATCAAGAAAATTAAAAATATATATCTATTTTATTATCTTTTACAAGGAATTGATACTTCTATGTCCTTGAAAGCAGTCCTTAGACCAGTGTGGTTACCCGGTTAATGAAAGTAAACTAAAATAAAAATAAAACAGAAGTCATCATACATGTGATTTTGTTTTCCTTTCTATCATTCTTTTTTCTATAATGTACTTTATGTGCTTATATTATAACATATGTGTCCAAAGAAATACATCAACACTAATGTTGGTCAACATCGGTGTGGCTGACAAATTATGGACAACTACACAGACAGTCGACAGGTGTGCAAGATCGCATATTTGTTAGGGGTAGGGAAATGTACTCCTTCCTCTGAGAGTGTGTCATCTCTGAGTTAGTATATATAATTAACAGGGGATATGGAGAGTGCAGTGGAGCTTGCCCCTCTGCAAAAAATGATGTCTTATTTTATTTTCTTAAGTTTAAGTTTTAAATGCACCAAGATTGTTGGTCTGTGCATTTGTAGTAGTGTGTTGATGTTTGCAAAGTCAACTTTGCAAACGTTGATCTTTGGGTGTATCATTTAATTTCAGTACACGAATATGTGTATATATATATATATACACACACACACACACACACACACATATTAACCAAGAAATAAATATTTAAAATACATGAGAGAAGATGGCTCCACAAAAGTACGGCAATGGCGCAAAACAAAAAAATTATGGCATTCAAGACTAGCAAAAAAAATAAACACACTTGCATTCTAAGAAACACTTGAAAACTAGTGCATTCTCCTTCTGTTTCCCTTTAATATAATTTTTATATAAGCTGACCCTGGGTAAAACAGATTAAACAACCCTGAGTTTTCATTAGTTTATTCTGAACCACAATGACAACTTCGTGGGATTCACTCCCTTGGTCTAGAGTCCTGTACCACCATCTGTGAACTGTACAAAAGATATGTGCCATCAATGGACACCCTGTCCTGCATCTTCTATCTGAGTGGACATGGTTACAGTTACAACACACATTGCTGGTGGAATCCATAAAACTCATATAGACAAGGATACTTACCACTTCATCAGACAATGTGTTCTTTTAGTTGTTCCCAAAAGAAAGAAGGGAAAAAAAAAGACAGCAACGTACTAAAATATACATAAAGATTCAGAGTGTTACATAATTGTTTACAGAAGGCTGCACTCTGTCCCCAGTGACTGCAGGGGAATTTGCCATCTGTTACTACCTACTTCTATACTCATTAAAATCACCTCTGGTTACATTCCAAGCACTAAGTGATATCTGAAGTAAAACTATTCAGCACGTGGCTAAACACCCCCCCCCCCATGGCTTTAATGGAAAGTTACTTAGATGGTCAGTGACATTCGGGCCAGTAAGTGACTGGGTTTCATTTATCTTGCAGTTTTACCTTCACAATATGATGAACCTGCTGAATAAATTGGGGTAGTCCTGCCAAATAAACAACACTATCAGCCAGGCCATACCCAAGATCCAGTGCCAAAGGGTAAGCACCTGATAAATGGCATAGATGTCTAATTGAGGGATCTGTAGTCTTCTGGGCAAGTAGCCCAGGATAACACCACTTTCCCAGGGGACCAGCAGGGCAGTCTAGGCATCACAGTAACAAAATGAGAATGTTCTTTCATTCATCTAACAGCCAGAACAGCATCTGTTTGTGTATTTTCATTGGCATCAGAAGGTATCCTTCTTTATGCTTGGTTTACATATTACATTTATCCTCAGTGATATAAATATTGTCCTTGGTACTGTAAATATGCATACTTTCTATGTTGTACCATTGGCATATACTTGGTTTATAGTCAAATAATGCACAGTGAAATAACGAATCTTGTTTTACCAAGAAATCACAACAGCACTCAAACTAAGAAGAAGCTATCTCCCACCACCCCTTTGTAACACACGCTTTCTAATGTATTTGCTCCACAGATGACTACGCCTCTTATACAGTGAACTTGCACCCAGGTGTTTTCAGTGTGACTCATAAATCCATACTTTTTTAATAAATACAACTACTACCATATTAAGTGAAGAATTTGCCACCCCCAGCCTCACCTTCTAATTCCAAAATGTCTGTTTTACACCCTTTCCCTTTACTTCACTTACAGAGGACTTCTATGGTATTCTGTGATACTGCAATGACACCTGCTATTAATACGCTATCAAATATGGTTATTAAAAAAAAACACAGCACTGTCTCAACGCTCACATGAGAAACACAGTGTTAAAACAATGGCATTTTGAATACATGAGAATAGTGCAATGAAGGAACAGGAAAGGCAAACTCTTGTATTGTAAGGATAGGTGCCCTGTAAGACAAATCTTGAATGAAAACAAAAAAATGACATCATTCTCCCATTTCTTAGCTAAATAAATTCTAGAATGATAATAAATGTCCGTTGTTATTATTATTATTGCTTGCTGTGATGACCCATTCAGCTCCAATTCTGACTATACAGCCTCTACTGATCCAGTCTTTCTGCACCAGCGATGACATGTTAGATCCCAGCTTCCAGATCCCCCCTGTTAGAGTTGTCCAATCCTTCTATGGGAATTTTCTTTTCTGCTTTCAGTCTTGGAAAGCCAGTGACTGAGTTAAAAAACAGGTTACAGCATTCACTCTTTGAAGGCTGGATTAATGACTTGTGCCTTAACAGTTACCCTGAAATCTACTCTCATCACAGCTAACATTACATGAATATACTCCTATATAATTTGGTCTCTCCTCTTAAGCATTCTGAGGCAGCTGACCAGAATTAGTGCCAATCTTAAGCTGCCCTATTATTTACATAGTCACAAGTACTAATATACAGAAGGTAACATTAACTCTTATCTCCATATACAACTCTGAAGACAACATCCATCCATCCATCCACAACCCCTTTTCCCATTCTTGCACATGAGGTTGGGGTGTCTCTTCAACAGTGACAGTCATATAGAGCCATGGTTCTGAAGACAGAATGTCCTCTACTACATGTTTAATGGTTACATGTTTTCACATGCTTTGTTACTGATATACTATGCAATACACTGTGCTAATTTATATGCTCTGTATTCCAAGAACCCACAATTTTTCTGTATGAATTCTACATGTTGTGCGGCTGTGTAACATGTAAACTATTCTCCCATCTTGTAGAGCACATTGTACAAAGCATCTACATGTATGTATTCCCTTTACATAAAATGACTTACAGTTATAGTTATTTATATGTTTGAACAACTTAACTTTGAGATGTACAGTTATTTCTTCAGTTACGTTAGTACTTATTTTATGGATTCACATGTTATGTACATTTACATGTCAGTGTAACCACTCTAATCTGCATTCTCTTGTGTTGTTTATTACATTATGTTACTATTAATGACAGGTAATTCTCGTCAGAGACTAATGCTCAGTACTGTAGTATACCTATGTGTATTATAAGGATCATTGCTACTGATTTACATGAAAAACGTGGAAAGCAGATGTCAGTCTTTGGCAAGGTCCTTTCAGCAGTAGAATGTCCCCTAGTGTTTGTTGATACTATCTGTGGCTGTGGCCATTAGAAAGCAGCTATAAAGGACACCAACTCATGTGTGCACTTCTCTCTACCCTACCCTTTTTATCTGCCCGAGCTAAATGGACTCTGACTAGCTTCAAGGCGTCATTGACTTATTCTGTTCTTTTATTTATTTATTTATTTATTTTACATTTGTTGACCAGGAGAATCCGACTGGAAAAATTTCCATTTTCAGTGGAGGCCTGGGGAGAAAAGCTCCACAGTTTGTAAAAATACAAAGGCATATAATGGCATGTATACATATATATATATATATATATATATATATATATATATATATATATAACGTCAATTCATACATACAGAGACATAGTACAAAACATAACATTTTAGAAGTACATAGAGAAAGAAAATGTTTTGGCTGCACATTTTAGAGGTACACAGAGAAAAAATAGTTTAGCTGCTAATTGTAGTATAAGGACACGTTAGTTGTATGACCAATGATTTCTACTTGAAATTTTGAGAGTATGTATGATTTGCCAATAGAGTTTTCAAGATTACAGTAGAACTGCTAGTAGATGAGGTTTGCATATAAGGTTGATAGAGAAGTCCTGGGGTAAAAAGCAAGTGTAGAGGGTCAACCTGGGGGAAGACATGGGCATTGTCTATTCATAAGAAGGTGTGCATTGTCTATTGATAAGAAGGTGCTCCTTTAGTAGTTGTTTAAACTTAATGACAGAATTTGCTGAGGTAATATCAGGGGACAGTGAGTTCCAGATTCTGCCTATGTAGTTAGGAAATAGGGAGTCTCCTGCTGAGTTGTTGGTTCTGGTGATCATAATTAAGGTCCTGTCACTAGATCGTAGTTGTCTTGGGTTTTCATGTATTTTAAGTAATTAGATAGTGTTGGTATTTTGTCTGGATATAGTAGGAGTTTTTTTGTGAAAACTAGCTGGTGGAATGTAATGAGATTTTGGAGTTCCAGCCAATTCAGTTGGTATAGTGAGTGACAATGATGGGAACGCTAGGGAGCATTTGTGGCAAATCTGGCAATTTGATTGTAACATGTGTCTAGTTTTTTTATTTCTGTTTTGGATAGGTTGGTGAAGATGGGGGAGGCATATAGAAGTGTGGATAGTAGCAGAGTTAGAGCCATGGTGAGTTTAGTCTTTTGATTTAGGTATGTTGTATTTTTGTACAGACTGCCTAGTTTTCTGTGTATGTTTTTGCTGGTTTGATTTATGTGCAGGTCAAACTTCAGTTCATTGTCAATTGTCAGTAGTTTTGTGTGGGAGTTTGAGGAGATAATGGTACCATCACTAGACGTAATACTGAAAGAATCCGTGTCTAAGGTGGATTTATTTGCTTTGAAAATGAGTAATTTGGCCTTTTTTGGTTTCAGTAACAGGTTTTTACTGAGAAACCAAGCTTTAGTGGTTTTGAAGACTTGTTGGGTAGTGGAAAGGAGTGTGAGGGGGTTGGTGGCTGAGCAGACTAGTGTTGAGTCATCAGCATATTGTATGACAGTTGCATCTTGGGTGATCTTATTCAGATCGTTGATGTATATGGAAAACAATAGCGGGCCTAAAATTGATCCTTGTGGGACTTTTTTTCTCAGCAGTGTATTAAAATGTGATTACTTTAATATTTTTAAGCACTTTATTAAACCCACTCTTTCAAACAATTTAACATAACACTGTATATAAACTTCAAAACATAAATTAACACTGATAATAGAGTACTGAAGAAGAGTCAAGCCCAATAATCCAAATTGTCCTCTATAATCCATATGCAAGAACCTTAATAAAACAGACACAGCACAAAAGCAGCAATGTGACTTAATCCATAATTAAATACATGCTACAGCAAGACTGTGTAATTATACTGTGGTGACATGCACTAATCCAAGGGGATCATCTTTGCTCATGGACCTTGGTAGACCTATTTACAGCTCCACACCATACAGATCTTCCATGAACTCAATCACTGTGCTCATCTGACAGGCTACTGCGATTACAAGTTCTTAGTTATAGCCATTAGCATGAAGATATAGACCAACGCATTTATGTGGAGAACCACAGTGCTTTATTCATAAAGGACAATTACGAGAAGAGCTGGGGTCACTGTTACTGACCCCTTCCATGCAGCATTCATAAGGGATTGTACATCATGGTCAATGTTCCTCAATTTAGAATATTCCCAGAAAATGTGTACCCACTCCCCTAAAATCTTTCCATTGACATCTCAAAAATCTACTATTCACTGCGGAGAACATTTTAACTAACCTGGAAGGTGCACAGAAATCTTAAAAAGACATTCCAGCCAAATAAAACTAAAATGCCTAAATGTTGTTGCATATCTAATTAAGGTAGTCAGGCAACCCTATTGATCATCACTGATCCAACAATTTAAAGTTTGCTCCCAAATAACTCTATATTTGTTAAGAGCCTCTACATTAGCGGGGGTTACGTAAGCATGACACTAACCTTAAAGTGTTTGGGGTCGAAGTCCTTGCCTGCAATATCCACAATACCGGCTATGGTCAGGCATTCACTGGTATTGATCTAGGCCAAATTTAAACCTCTAACTATACCAGCAAAAGTTCCATACCTTGTGATACTTTGCATGTCTATTCCATATCTTGTATAAAAGGTTTTATCCTCAATACATTGTTCATCTACAAATAGTTATTCCCATGAATAAAGAGAAACCTCCTGTCCAACCCAAATCCCAAATGCCGTATATTGAAAACCCCAGGAAGAATGAAGAGCGACTGGTGCGAGTTCCACTAACCAATCACTTTCCTGATTTTTAACTATCGAGTTTTTGAAAACTGTAAACAGATGTGCAGTAAATTTAGTATTACCTCCATGTGACCCACCAGATTCCTCTAGAGTCCTCTCATCCCATCAAAATCCTACAAATACATTAATTTTTATACTGATTTATATTGTGTATTAATGAGTTTATAAAACATTCCAAGAATACCTGAATTAACATATAAATCAAAATTCAGAGCCCTCAGTCCACCTTTGGCTATCTCAGGCCACAGCGTATTTTTGTTTTTTTATTATCCCATATACATTCACCAATTTTCTCAACCTCTTGATTTGAGTTAAAACAGAAATAGGGTAATACAACTGGAGTAAGGATGGGATTTTCCTATGGCTTGGGTATAACAATAAGTGTTGCCTCTTTTCATACATCCTTTTATTAAAGTGTTGTTGAACAGTTGCAGGATAATCAGAAATAGCAAATCTTGAAGCATCAAATAAAGCTCTCAAGATAATTAATCTGGGGCAGGTATTATCCCTTTTTTCACTTCCCTATATATCATAGCTGACTCTTCTCAAATAATCTTATGCAGTAATTTGCCTGTCCAACTTTTCCTAAAGTAAGGCAGATTGAGGTTGCTTAAATAGGTTTCAGCCTGCCCAGAAGATACTTCTGTCTCATTAATGTCAGTATATAATTCTAGCTAGCAGTTACTAAATACATGTAGTATTTCCTCATCATGCAAGATCATTCCACCTACATCTCATTTTGATACCAGTCTCACTTTATGATTTATTTGGATAACATTAACATCAAAGCGTTACTAAATTTGATAATAATGCAAAATTGCTTCCTTCAAGTAGACTCAAACTTGTATAAAATAACACTTGCAATGATTGGTGTATGGGCATAGTAATGGATTAACAGCAATTCTAAAGGCCTACTTTGTTCACCCATTGCAGTATACATAACATTACCAGGTCATACAGTCTCTAACCATTAGTTAAAAATATAACTGCCATAAGTTATAATGAAAGAGAAGGCATTTCTCCTTACAAAGCCACAGAATTAGTTAACCTGCACATTTGTAACTCAGCTATGGAAGTACCCAAGGGAACCATGGTCCCAATTAACTTTTTCATTCTAGTCAATGCCTCAATTTACTTAGTATTGTCTGAGTATGACAAATGCGACGGGTTAACTTCTTAGGAAGCATAGGATACGGGGCAGACCCCAAACAGCCTCTCAAAGATTTCATACTCAAATTCTCTTTTTATAACCATTAGCTACACTTCTAGTTGTAGTAATATTGGGTGTCAGAAAAAGCAATTTGAAATTCACTTGCATTTTATCAGGAATGACAAAAGTAGCAGAACCTGTTGAAAAAAAAAATAGAGAGTTCTGCTTGATATCGCCAGTGAGTTTTTATATTAACCTGTTTACAGAACCTGATAACAGCTTGAAATCCCTTCTTTTCTTCTTGGTCTCTTTTTAAAAGCCATTGCTACATAACATTCTGGATTCATTAATCTTGAGAATTTTCTCAGGGCACCACATAGAAACGAATATCCTCAAATGAAGAGTAAAGGTGTCAAGTATGGCTAAGCTATGGGAAGAAAACTGCCCTAACTTGCTGAAAGATCCACACACAATTTGCTCAGTTTTGATGTCATTCTGAGGTATGTGTGTCCACTCAGCGTTTTTGTGTGTAATATATTCCAATCAGTCAGATTCTTCAGTGTCCTCTGGTATACTCAAAAACCAAAGATTCTTATACCTGGCCTGACCCTCTGCATCATCCTATCAACTTTCATCCAGGTACAGTTTTACTTCTATTGCAGCCGCCCATTGAGTAATGTCCATTTCCATTATTTGGTCAGAATGTGCATACAGAGTTCCCACCATATCTGCTATTTTACCAGATAATCGGTCCACATAATACGTTACCTTGGAATTTATCTGCTACTTTACTAGATAATTGGTCCATACTATCCGTTAACTTGGAATTTATTTTCTGTAATTCAGATATAATAAGCTGAAACTGTGATGAATTACTTAGTTCTCCTGGTTGGTAGGATTGAAACACCACTGGAAATGAGCAGGAACTTATACTACATAACAAAGGCTCACCGTGGGGGCTCCATTCTCATACTGGGTAACTGAATACGTTTTACTAAATTCTTCTTTGGGCAAGAACCAACTCCAATGAATTCCAAAGTGATCACTGATATAATAAGCCCCCACAAAAAATGACCAAAACCCAAATCAAAATTCTATCAAGTTAAAAGTTACCAGGGCAGAACTCAGCTAGGTAAGCTGTCCAGTAAGGTTTGCCACAGCTGGAAGTTTCAAATGTTATTATATGTCCTACTTCACACTGTTAGCCACATTATTTTTAAATTTCTTTTGAGAATAAATGATGTCCTCAGAAAAGGCCCTCAACAAGTTCTGTTGTAACCATCAAAATACCCCCTCTTTGAATAGACACTAATTAAAAGAGTTAAGAATCTTACATTTAATATGAATACAAAAAAACTGAAGTAGTTTCCACTAATGCTACTTCCACTATTATTTAGATACTTTCACAAAGATATCAGAAAAATGTAGTGCTAAGCATAAAGAGAAATGAGGGGTTCTCCCAATAATTGTAAAGAAAACCACATGAACATTCTAAGGAGCTGATCATGTCTACACTTGGGCATATCTGTGAGCGGTGCGACTCCTTTGATGGACATCAGAATTTAGGTTCATCCACCCACCAACCCAAGTTAAGGCTCCTTAATCACCCCTCATTGCTTGATTATGCATATGTTCCCCTGTTTTGTGGCAACCTCTTTTGGCTGAACAGCAAGAATTTCAGAAGGTTTGGGCTGAAGAAAAGAAAAAATTCATTCATGGTTGTCAGTCGCCAAATTCCTAGCTCAGGCACTGAGTTGACTTTTATTTTGGTTTAGTGACCACCAATGGTCAACATCTTCTTTTCAGAATATAAACCCAGCAATTATATTGGAGATATCTGGAGGTCAGATATCAGTTATACATATGTAAGAAAAAGAAACAACCTTTTTTCTATAAGGAAACAAACATTGATATCCAGATATCAGTTGTGCAGATATCTGCGGTTTGAATGCAAGTTCCCTGGATGTTAAAGACTCATCTGTTTGTTGATTACCTAAATACAATATACAGAAGACTTCTTCCAGTTTTGGATAAAGAGACACTGGAAAACATGAAGGTCCTACTAAATACCCTGATATTGGGCGATTTCAATTACCCTACCATTCACTGGGAAAACTACTCAAGTACAAATTCCCAGGCCCAGCGCTTCCTGGAATTCATCAACTCAAATGCCCTGGATCAGCTGGTAAACTTCCCTACCAGAGGTGAAAACATATTGTACCTGGTCATCACCAACATGAGCGACAGGTGTTCCACACCGGAGGTCAACCTGTCAGTGGTTAGATCAGACCATAAACTAATCACTCTGGATGTCCAAACCCCACCACCACCCCCAACTAAGGAAACCACAGTAAAAAACTTTTCTAAGGCAAACTTCACCTTACTTAAGACAGAGGTGGTAAGTTTCACAGCCCCCATGCTAAAGGATAATGCTGCCCAAGATGCAGAAACCTTTACAAATGCACTCTATGAGCACCTACAAGGATGCATGGATTGTGCCATCCCCTAGCAAAACCAAGACTCACTCCTCTAAGAGAAGGAAACCAGTTTGGTGGACCCCTGCAATAAACAAGCTATACAACAGAAGGAGGAAACTAGTTCAGAAAAAAAGCAAATCCCAAGAAGGAAAGACATCGCTGATCAGTATCAGTAAGAAACTGAGGTCCCTCATGAAATCATCCAAGGCTATCTTCGAAAGAAAAATAGCCAAGGATTCAAAAGATAACCACAAAGCCTTCTTTAGCTATGTTAAGAATCTAAGTGGTAACTCGCAGATATGCACTGAACTAGTGCAAAATAGCACAAAATATACTGAACCTACTGATATTGCCAACATCCTGGCAGATAGATTCAGTGCAAACTTCACACCCCTCTCACCTCCAAAAGGGCCCACAACAATACCGAAAAAGTGTAGTGTCCCAAAAATTACAGACGCACAGGTAAAAACAGCCCTGTCAAAAGCCAAAAACACAGCATCAATGGGACCAGATGGTGTCCCAGGCTGCGTCTTGCACGAACTACAGAACGAACTAACTCCCCACCTAAACACGCTGTTTGACCTCAGCCTCTCCACAGGCTACATGCCCATAGAATGGCGCACAGCAACGGTTATTCCTCTCCACAAAGGAAGGGCCACAACTGACCCTGGTAACTATCGCCCCATAAGCCTGACTAGCCTGGTCTGCAAGACTATGGAGCACATCATCATGGAACTCATTAACAAAAACATTGGGAACCTCCAAACACTTGACCTGACCCAGTCCAGCTTTGTTAAGGGCAGATCATGCCTACTAAACCTGGTTGACTTCTTCGAGATAGTCACGAAAGCCACAGACAAGAGAAAGGTGGTTCACACAGCCTACCTTGACCTTGCCAAGGCTTTCGACAACATTCCCCACTCGGGTATTACAGAAAAACTCACCAGCCTGAACATAAACCCCTTCGTTATGAGATAGGTTGCCAACTGGCTTACAGACAGAACTCACATGATAAGAATAGCGGGCTCCAGGTCCAACTCTAAACCAGTCACAAGTGGTGCCCCGCAAGGCTCGGTCCTGGGACCCCTACTG
The DNA here is from genome assembly GCF_019279795.1 of Protopterus annectens. Taxonomy (NCBI): domain Eukaryota; kingdom Metazoa; phylum Chordata; order Ceratodontiformes; family Protopteridae; genus Protopterus; species Protopterus annectens. The sequence goes on along the minus strand of NC_056728.1, from coordinate 1,380,333,891 downwards.
TTCGGCATATACTTCTCAGAAGTACAGGCAAACACAGGAGGACTATGACTAACCAAGTTCGCCGATGACTGCAAACTGGGAGCCATAATTGACTCTCCGACTGACACGGACATCATCCAAAAGGGCCTTACTGAGATGGACACCTGGTGTCAAAGTCATGGCCTCAAGCTAAATGCCAAAAATTGCATAGTCATCCCGTTTGGGAAACACAAAACACCCATGAATTACCACATAGGTGGCAGCCCCCTTAATACAGAAGAGGTAATAAGAGATCTGGGGACCCAGATAGATAGTAATCTCTCCTTTGACAATCATATTGCCAAAGTAGTTAGGAAATCCTTCTATGTGGCCCATCTAATTACTAAAGGGTTTGCATCTAGAAATAAAGAGATTATAGTGCCCTTCTACTCGTCACTCATTAGACCCATCATACAGTACAATGCCCCATTTGGGATGTGCCTCACAAGACACTTCCAACAGCTGGAAAGGCCACAGAAGTACCTCACCAAGAGGATTACTGGTCTCAAATATATGTCCTATGCAGCCCGACTGAAAAAACTCCAGCTGTACTCAGTGGCATATCGCTTACTCGGAGGTGATCTCTGCCTGACTTACAAAGCCATGTCCAACTCAGAATTGATGGACATGCTCCACCTAAAGAAATCCAAGTCACTGCGAGCCATGCGCTCTAGTGAGGTAAACCTCACCACAACAATAAATAGAATGGTCTGGAGGGATAGATTCCTGTCACAGTGACTCCCCATGCTTTGAAACAAAATTCCAAATTACATCAGGCAGAGCCCCTCACTAACACTCTTCAAGAGAAACCTTGACGAGTGGATGGGTAACAGAAAATACACCCCCTGGGATCACTTCATTGGCTCTGCTTGACAGAGGATCAGTTAATTAATCAATGGGGCGACGAAAGCCGACACACTCTGGCTAGGCTTATAAATGCCCTCGGGTAGATAGCCTAGTACCTACTTATGAACCTATCTACCTCAGAGAAAAAAAAAGGAAGAGGGATCCAAGCCTCCGTCATCAGATTCTGAGAATGACAGGGAGGATTATGAACTGGCTAACTTAAAACAGATGTCTTCACCTATGGACTATGATACCAGTGAAGATGATGATGAGGGTCCTTCATCTTCAGATCGCCCTTCAGAGGATGTATGTTTTCATGATAAAGTTAATTTTTATGGTTTGTCAAAAAAGATTTTCTCACTAAGAGACAGAATCAGACTTCTGAATGGAGCTTAGCCTAAGCCTATAATCGTCTCAGCTTTCATGTGTTTATTAAAGCTTGACAAGAAAATGATGTTGTGCCATGAATTCCCCCCCCAAAACAGACAGATTTTTCAGGGTCCCAGAGGAGCACACATGTTTATGTAGAAACTTGATGGCTGACCATTATACTGTAAAATTTGAATCTAACAAAAGCTTTGGTCTCATCACTTTAGTAAGAGCTCTTCCATCACTATATGGGAAAATGGTTTACAGTATGAATCTTGTAGGTGTAAGGAGTCTGGACTAGTAAATACCAGACCTTTACAGCACAGAACCAGCCTGACATGTTAACGCTGACTGACGATCTCTCTAGAGACGTTTCAGATGTATCCCTTTGTTGACAAAGTTGAATCACATACAGCAAAATGTGAAACAGTAAATGCCTGCTTCTAAGCCACTTAGAAGACAAGCATGGATCAAAACTGGACTTTCCCTAAGGATATATAAAGCCAAACTTCTGAATAACCTCCTAATAAAGCTTTCCTTTTTTATCATCCCTTCTAAAAAATAAAGTTTCTGCAACATTTAGCAGAAAAAGACAAAACTATACAGAATGTTAAACAACTCATGCTCTACACCTAAAACATAACAGAAATCATCTCAGTGAAAAGTGTCAATTTCACAGAAAACAGACCAGATAACAGCAATTTAGAAATAAAAAAAAAATTCAAAGGAGGGAGAAAACAGCAATAAGAGCAATGGACACAGCCCCTTCATAACAGGACAAGTCTTCCCTGGAATGTATGAAATGCATATCTGCCAACACTTGTCCCCTGCACTTACCCATAAAGTGCAAACAGGAGGCAGATTTTCTATCGTCAACATTCTTCTTCTTCTTCTTCTTCTTTCGGCTTTTTCCCGGTTAGGGGTCGCCACAGCAGATTACCTTGTCCGCACATTGAATGGCAGTGGAGTTTTATGGTGTCGAGTTGCCAGCCCGGCGCCCAACCTTCCACAGAAGGCACACTCACACGCACACCTAGGGCCAATTTAGAGTGTCCAATCCACCTGCAGCATGTCTTTGGGATGTGGGAGGAAACCGGAGCACCCGGAGGAAACCCACGTGACCACAGGGAGGACATGCAGACTCCGCACAGAAGGCACCCCAGCCGAAGATCGAACCGGAGAACCTCTTGCTGTGAGGTGGCAATGCTAACCACTGCACCACCGTGGCCACCCATTCCATCGTCAACATTCATTGTGAACAAATTATATGAAATCAGTTGAAATTCAGCTTCACGTTCAGATTTTGCATGAAGCAAAGTCCCCAAACACACAACCACCAAATGTTTGAGTAAAATAAGTAAATCATTCTTTGTTGCTGGGAGGCAAGCCCCTTGCATGCTCATATGGGTGACTTTCCTCTACATCCTTCCCCATGTACATACACTAACCCATGGTTACACAAAACTGGGTAAAAGAAAAAGAAAAAGAAACACTTAACAATGGTAAAATATAACTCTCTCACAAATATGATCTCACAGTAGAGGTGAAATATCATTTAAAATGGCTGGCTCAGGTGCTACCAGTTTTACATTTCAGCAAGTGTCGATCTCCCTTTGCATTCTCTGTTGATGACAAGACATGTTGAAACGATGATGGAATTTTTTTGTTAGGCAAGGAAAGAAACGCATTTAACAATCATAGTTTTGTAGGTAAATACTAGGCTACTGGCCCAGAGACCCTTATAAGCCTAGCCAAGAATTTCACCCATGTTCCCACAAAGTCAGCACCTGTTTTCCCTATCCAGCAGGGACACAGGTTGGATCCCAGGAGTATATTTTCTGCTTCCCATCCAGTTGTCCAGGTTCCTGTTAAAGAGGGCTAGTTAGGTACTCTGCTTGACATGGAGAGGAAGTCTATTCCACAGATGGTGGAGTTGCTGGGACACAAATCTATCCTGCCAACAAGTTATATTAATGTCACAGACCAGGTTGAGGCCATGCGTGCAGGTTGCGTGAGTAGAGTATGACTTATAGATATGTAGCAACTCCATCAATACTGAGTCTGAGACGGCCTTGTATGCCAGACACAGGTCACCTCTGAGCAGTCTGTATGAGACTGACTAGAGGGACAGGGTTTTAGCCTATCTGTATAGGATAGGTGTTTGAGACCCTGGATTTCCCTGGTCAGGAACCTCTCTGGTCTCTACAACTGCTGCATGTGCTTGGCAAGGTACATGCCGAAGGAGGCATTGCACTCAGTAATAGGTCTGATAAGGGAGGAGTACAGGGATGTTATGACTTCCTTGAGCCTGAATAAAATACCCTTACTTATAATGTGGGCCATGTAGAAAGCCTTCCATACAACAGAGGCAACATGGTGGTCAAAAGTCACGTTGCTATCAACCTGGGTGACCAAGTCCCTCACGACTGATTGCATGCTTAGTACTTTGTTATTAATGTGATAATTAGTGAGGACACTATTTTCCCCAAAGGAGATAATGATGCATTTCTTGGCATTCAGTTTGAGATCATGCTTCTGGCACCAGTCATTAGTTTGGTTAAGTCCCTCTTGGAGGATGTTCACATCACTCGGGGAATTTATGACAGTGCCCATCTTGCAGTCATCTGCAAACCTGGTCAGCCACAGACCACTGGTTTTGGCTTTCATCTCAGAAACGTATATTCCAAACAGTAGAGGCCTCAAGCCTGATCCTTGGAGTATGCAGCTTGTTACGGGTCTACTACTAGAGATGGCTTTCCCTATTTTAACTGAGTGGGTTCTATCAGTGAACCGGTTAGCTACCCATATGGCAACATATGGGTTGATGCCTAGCTGGGAGTGTTTATCTATTTTGCCTGAGTGGGGAATAGTGTTGAAGGCTTTGGCTAGGTCAAGGTAGGTGGTGTGCACTGTCTTGCCTTCATCCATGGCTTTGGTGACTGTTTCAAAGAAGATGACCAAGTTTAACAGGCATGATCTCCCTTTGACAAAACCAAACTGTGTGGGATCAAACATTTGGAGGTCGCCAATGTCCTTGTTTATAAGGTCCATGATAATGTGTTCCATGGCCTTGCTGATCAGGCTAGTTAGGCTGATGGGCTTATAATTGCATGGGTCAGTGAATGCTCCACCTTTGTGCAGAGGGATGACAGTGGCTGTCCTCCATTCTGTTGGGACAAAGCCAATGCACAAGCTTTGGTTGAATAGAATGCCTAGTGGTTCTGATAACTCTTGCTTGAGTTCATGTAGGACACAGCCAGGGATGCTGTTGGGTCCCATGAAGGTTATAGTGTTTGCTTTGAGAAGGCATTAATAACCTGCTCCCTGGTGATGAGGGGAGGGTGGCAGGTGCTGGGGATGTCCTGTTTACTGATGGGGGGACAGGGGAGTGAAGTTGTCACTGAACTTGTCTGCCGGCAGGTTGGCTATATCTATGGCATTTGTGTATGTGGTATTCTTGACCACCAGTTCAAAGCAGATTTGGGAGCTAACTTTGAGATTGCAGACCTATGCGAAGAAGGCCTTGGGATTGTCCTCAGTGGATGACTGTGGCCAATTTGGACTCGAAGTTAGTCTTAGAAGATTTCACAAGTGATATTATTTGCTTGTTCAGACAAAGGACATATTGCTTCCAACTTGGCACCTGCTCCTTCTTTGTCCTGGACAGCATTTTTCTCCTTTTATTATAGAGTCTGTTTATTGCTGCTGTCCATCAGACAGGTTTACTCTTCTTTGAGGAAGATGATTTGGTCCTGTCAGGTATTGCTGAGTCCATGCATCTATACAGGTGTTCATACAGTTTTTTGGTGTAGGCTTGGACATTAGTGCTTGACTCAACTGAAGGGATGGTGGCTGTGAATCTGCTTATACCTGCTCTTAGAAGGTTGTAGTCAGCTTAGGAAAAGTTTTTTTTGTTCAACCCTGGCAAGGGGGGGGGGGGGGGTCAGGGGAGATGGTGACTTTGAAAGTGATTGCTTTATGGTCAGATCTTACCAAGGATGATGACACTGTAGGGGTGCTACAGTGGCTACTCATGTTGGTTAATACCAGGTCCAGGATATTTTCACCTCTTGTGGGGGTGTCGAACAGCTGATCCAATGCGTTGGCATTGATGAAGTCGAGGAATCTCTGTGCGATCGTGTTTGAGCTAGAATCGATCTTCCACTCTATGGTTGGGTAGTTAAAGGCACCCAGGATCAGGGTAGCAGGTTGAATCTTGATGGATTCAAGTAAGTCCAGATAGGTGGAGTGGGCTTCCTTAGTCATGGTTGGGGGTTTGTAGCTAGCTATGATTTGAATAGGTGTTTTGTCAATAGTTAACTACATCTGGAGTGTCTCCTGTGCGTCATACTGTTTGACTTGCCTGGATGCATGTATGTCTTTGATAAATATTGAAACTTCCATCCTTTGGCTTTGTAGCCCTCCATTTGGGGTCTTAAAGTATGGTAGGATGAGTAACCTGGTAAGGCTGGGGTGCTCTCAGCAGCTTTGAACCAGGTTTCAGTGACTGCACAAATGTCAGCATATTCCAGGGCAAGGAATGCTTGCAGTGAGTGTAGTTTCATGTTAAGACTCGTAATGTTTAGCAGCATGACCTTTAAATTTCGTTTAGAAGAATACGCTGGTAATTCAGAATAGAAATTTACATCAGTTATCATATCCGTCCCTGCCTGATTTGGAAGGTAAGCACTATTAAGTCCTTGTAAATGGTGGCAAGAACTTTTAAATATGTTTATTTAAAGATGCATATAGCTAGGCATTTTATAGTTCATGTGATCTTTTGCCTAGTACTGTTCCGGAGGTTTTATTTTTCTATGATCCTATGTCCTGTGTAAGTAACATTCCAGAAGATTCTGAGGTTCATGTCATCCTCCATGATCATGTTTGCTTATGTAAGGCTCCACATGTGAAAAATCAACTGGCATGTGAAAAACTTATGGAATCAGAAAGTCCAACCATTTGAGTTCAGTCCTCCTTTTCTATCTTAACTTGCAAAAAATTACATTTGTAGATAACAACTACTCCTTGAGTCTAGAAGAGAAGCATGACAATTGCAGAATATGCTTGGGGATCCTATTTTCAAGAGCAATTTTAAGCACAGTCCCAAACGTGCCTCTAGTCCTTTACAGCCCTTGTCTGCATCTTGCAGCTTTCATTTTGTTTTACTGCTTTGTTTTGCATGTTTGTTTTGGAACTTTTACTGTACCGGCACTTGCAGTATATTATATTATGTAGCTATTTATTATTATGTACTGCCTGTATATTGCTTCTTACATTGTACAGTGGTCTTCACTGGTCTATTTGCTGAGGGAATGGTTTGATCTTACTGACCCCTACATACCATCTGTATGATTTCAGTTGCTCAGACTCAGACCCTTCGCTGATGCCACTTTTTATAATTTTGAATGTGGATGTGTACCTCATTACTCTTCAGCTGAGCCTACATTACAACACACAACACTGTGTTAGGTGCTTTAAACACCAAATGCATTGGGTCACTCATTACTGTGTAACACACCTGATATGCACTATACCTTAGTCTTGTTGTTTTCTGCTGTATCATATTTTAAGGTAGTGCACAAAGCTTACCCCCTGCTATTTTTAACTTTTATGAATCCTCTTACAGACATCTACTTAATGAATCAAAATAAATAAATAAGCCATATAATGCAATAAACATTAATTTACTTTCCAGTGCCTGCATAAAACATATCTGGTATCAGTTTTTAACCTGACATACAGACAAGATTAGCTCTCTGTCAGTATACAGTGTAAACTCAAGTCACATTTCTGTGACTGACTGGCACATACTAGAAATCTAACTTCAGCTTTTCTGCAAGCAACACTTCCAAAACACATAAATACAAGCATTCTTGCCAGCACAAGTCTGAATTGTGGACTCTTTATAGGTTCATAGGTAAGTACTAGGCTATCTGCCCAAGACATTTATAAGCCTAGCCAGAATGTGTTGGCTTTCGCCACCCCTGAAGATTAGTTCCCTGTGCCTCTGTCCAACAGAGCCATTAGTTCCCTGCGCCACTGTCCAGCAGAGCCACTGCAATGATCCCCGGGGTAAATTTTCTGTTTCCCACCCACCCGTCAAGGTTACTCTTGAAGAGTGTTAGTGAGGTGCTCTGCCTGATGTATATTGGAATCCTGTTCCAAAGCATGGGGGAGTCTCTGGGACAGGAATCTATCCCTCCAGCATGTCTTATTTATCGTTGTGGTGAGGTTTATATCTCTAGAGTGTGTGGCTCTCCGGGATTTGCTTTATTTTATGTGGAGCATTTCCAACAATTCTGGGTTGGACATGGCCTTGTATGTCAGGCAGAGATCACCTCTGAGTAAGCGGTATGCAACTGAGTACAGCTGGAGTTTTTTGAGTCGGGCTGCATAGGGCATCTGTTTGAGGCCAGTAATCCTCTTCATGAGGTACTTTTGTGGTCTTTCCAGCTGTTGCAAGTGTCTTGTAAGGTACATCCCAAATGGGGCGTTGTATTCTATGATGGGTCTAATGAGTGATGAGTAGAGAGGCACAATAACCTCTTTTGTTCTAGATGTGAACCCTTTTGTGATTAGGTGGGTCACATAGAAGGATTTTCTAACCACCTTGGCAATATGATTATCAAAGGAGAGATTACTATCTACTTGGGTCCCCAGATCCCTTATTACATTTTCTGTATTTAGGGGACTACCACCTATGTGGTAGTTCGCGGGTACTTTATTTTTTCCAAAGGGGATAACTATGCACTTTTTGGCATTTAGCTTCAGACCATGATTTTGACACCAGGTATCCGTCTCAGTGAGACCCTTCTGGAGGGTGTCTGTATCAGCTGGAGAATCAATTTTGGCCCCTAGTTTGCAGTCGTCTGTGAACTTGGTCAGCCATAGTCCTCCTATGCTTGCCTGTACCTCGAGAAGTATATACTGAACAGAATAAGTCCTAGGACTGAGCCCTGGGGGATGCCACTTGTAACTGGTTTAGAGTCGGATGTAGAGCCTGCAACTCTCACCATGTGGGTTCTATCCATGAGCCAGTTGGCAACCCATCTCGTGACGTAGGGGTTTATGTTCAAGCTGGTGAGCTTGTCTATAATACTGGAATGGTGAATGGTGTCAAAAGCCTTTGCGAGGTCTAGGTAAGCTGTGTGGACCTCCTTTCCCTCATCTAATGCCTTGGTAACTGTCTCAAAGTCCACCAGGTTTAGGAGGCATGATCTGCCCTTAACAAAGCCAAACTGGGTAGGATCCAAGGTTTGGAGATTCCCAAAGTCTCTGTTAATGAATTCCATGATGATGCGCTCCATAGTCTTGCAAACCAGGCTAGTCAGGCTTATAGGGCAATAGTTCCCAGGGTCTGTTGTGGCTCCACCTTTGTGGAGTGGGATAACTGTTGCTGTGCACCACTCTGTGGGTACGTAGCCTGTAGAGAGGCTGAGTTTGAACAGTGTGTTTAGGTGAGGGGTTAGTTCATTTTGGAGCTCTTGTAAGACACAGCCTGGGACACCGTCTGGTCCCATTGAAGCTGTGTTTTTGGCTTTGGATAGGGCTGTTTTAACCTGTGTGTTGGTGATTGATGGGACCCTACATTCTTCTGGTATGGTTATGGGCCCTTTATGGGGTGAGAGGGGGGTGACATTTGCAATAAACCTGTCTGCCAGAATGTTGGCAATATCAGTCAGTTCAGTGTATTTTGTGCCATTGTGCACTAACTCAGAGCAGATCTGAGAGTTTCCACTTAGGTTCTTGACATAGCTAAAGAATGCTTTGTGGTTATCTTTGGAGTCATTGGCAATTTTTCTTTCGAAACTAGCCTTGGATGATTTAATGAGGGATCATAGTTTCTTGCTGATACTGATCAGGGATGTCTTTCCTTCTTGGAATTTTACTCTTTTCTGTACTAGATTCCTCCTTCTGTTGTATAGCTTGTTTATGGCAGGGGTCCACCAGACTGGTTTCCTTTTCTTGGAGGTGTGAGTCTTGGTTTTACTTGGGATAGCACGATCCATGCATTCCTGCAGATACTCATAGAGTGCCTTTGTAAAGGTTTCAGCAGCTTGGACAGCATTGTCCTTTAGCATGGGGGCTGTGAACTTTTCCACCTCGGTCTTAAGTAACGTGAAGTTTGCTTTTGAAAAGTTTTTCATGGTGGTTTCCTTGATTGGGGGTGGGGGAGGAATGTGGATATCCAGAGTGATTAGTCTATGGTCTGATTTACAGGTGTCTTCTAGCAATACTAAACATCAGTGTGCTTTACCACTTGTTTTGGTCATTTGCTAACCTTTACAGTGCTTTGTAAGCTAGCCACATTTATGGAAATGACAGAAAACACCCCTGACAGTATTAGAATTGTGCACACTGCTTGCCTAGGCCCCTTCTTGAGTTTCAGAACTTGATCCCATGCCATTATGATCCTATGCAAACATAAGTCATTTATTCGTAAGTGAAAAATGATATCCTGCTGTCTGTTCAATACCACTGGCTGTCCTCATGAGAAGAATTTCTTGACATCCATTTCTTAAATGTTCAACAAATTCTGTCATGACTAGGACTGGATCATAATCCTGAACAACCTGGCAGGTGAAAGTAGGATTTTATTTCCCAATGCAACTTGATTTTGCTGGAACCCTGGAATACTCTTTAGAAGTTCACTTACTCACAGGCCTTTCAAAAGCAAACAGCTGTTATAATTCATGCAAGTCTGAACAACAATGGATGCCTCTTAAAACCCTCCACTGAGAAATCTACATCACCAGCACTCCAAACAAGTGGCGCTTCATTTACAGCTTCCTTTTTTATGCAAATAATAGTTAACGCCTACGGCTGCATGTAATAAATGAACATTTACTGCCGCTGAAGCACTACAGTGGTCAGGAAAATAACTAACCAGTAGTATCTGATTATGGCTGCCTATCTGGTCTTATTATTCTCTATAAGATGGGATCAGTAACAGCGTCTAAAATTTCACTAGGAAAGGTGTCTAGACATCTGAATGCACATAACACTTCAAATCCACAAAAAATAGTTGTCCTACGACAGTGCATTATGCATCATTTATTCTATTCTCAGTGTGCAGCTCTAGGAGGTGAAGTCGTGAAATCTGCATGCTAATACAGAATTTCTTGCTTGCATATAAAAATATGTTAAGCTTTCTTTCTTAATGATGAATATGCATTTCACTAAGGGTCAGTTGAACTGGAGCCAGTTCAGCTCAGTCCCTTTAAAGCTACTGCATATTATATAATGTATTTGGAAAGGGGACTCCTTACAATTATCTACAGTTTTAAGCAGCTGATTAGCTCTGTTTTGCAGGCTTTGTTGCACAAGTCAACATCCTCTTGCCTCTTTTGGGGGCAGTCATGCCTGGGGGTGTGAGATTACCACATTCCTGGTATTGACACCAGAAAGTGCAGTGAAACTCTGTACTACAGGCTTTGCTGTCAGCCATCCACTGTGGACATCAGCATATGAAGCACACATGACTAGTCACATGATCCACAAGCCCTATTCTTTTTTTAAACGCTGTACAGTGAGGCCTACACAGTCATAATTACTAGTATTCAAGTCAAATGCAAACATTTTTATAATTCATTATAGGGCATGGTTGGATAGTACTGTTCTCACAGAACCACTGGAAGACAAAGAAGTACACAAACACTCTATAGCATTTCTGCTGTTTGAAGCAACTGCCACCAAAATGAATATCCTTGCCCCTCTTTCATGGCATGAAGCACTGGCCATTATTTTTTAAATCCGGTCCTGTATGGGGGCCTCAGTAACACTCTCCTCATTCCCGGTTATGAGAAAAGGACAACAAAGCTCTCATTAAATATGGTGCAGCAGGGAGCTAATGAGTCCCTGAAAAGAGGCATCTGACATTTACGACTTGCTGGATTTTGCACTCTATTCAGAATGGTAAAAGATGCACTGATTACATATATACGTACATATGGAAGGCATCTATCTTGGTTCTGTCATGTGATGACACACTATCATTCACTATTTATTATGTTTAACATTTATCACACATGCAGTAGCAAACACAAACACAGAGTCATGAGCTTTCCACACTTTCACAGAAACTCTTTGCTGTTGACAATATTCCTAGTCAGGATACTATGATCCGATGACATCAATGAAGTAAGGATATACAACTTTTTATTTTTGCCCATCCTCACTACTCAGCCCCCGTCAGCCCACTTATTCTCCTATCACTAGTGGTGAGGGTCAGGTTGTGGTTATGGGGCTGTCATACTTACTCCCCTATCACTAGCAGTAAAGGTTGGGTTGTGGGTATGGGGCTGTCATACTTATTCCCCTATCACTAGCGGCGAGGGTCGGGTTGAGTTTGTGAGACTGTTACGGTGCAAACTACTGGGTATTTTTGTATGTGACCCTAACTCCTCAACATACTGGCTTTGCTCTGTGTAAGGATGTTCAGTGAGATGTTATGAGGTGAACGTCCCATTTCTGTGGTTATGTGCCTATCAGGGACGTCACCATACAGGGGCATGCCATCATGCATCACCTTTCTAGGCTCCCTAATTTCATGCCAGCCTTTGTGAGCTTTACTGTGCTTTCTGGTATCACCAACAGCAACATGGTAATATTTGACTTCCTTGCATGACCCCCCCCCCTTCCTAATGAGAGTAACAGGTAGGCACAGTTCCTTCATTTATCTTCCTCTTTCTCACTTTGTCAGTTCTCCCATTGCCAGGGCTACTAACGGAACCTGGTCACCTGGATCATAGTCAGGGATTTATCTCTCTATGCTACAAAAGCCGACAAATCAGGATGTATAAATGTGTTGTCACTTAACTAGGTGCAGTCTATCTTGCTGTCAGTCTGTTGTATAATAACTGAGCAAGAAATAAGTTATTTGTCCTACAGATGCTCTGGTGCAATTTTAATCTGCACTAGAAGCTTGAACTCATACATGCATACTTAAATGTCTAAGAAGGTAATCAACTGTGTAGAAGCGCAGACATTTTTGTTACATGTAACCAATCTGCAACTCTGCTCCAAACATAACAAAAATGTAACTCTGCTCCAAACTGAGATTGAAGTACACTGCTCTTAGAATGACACCTCTAACAATTCCAATACCATACAGCATAATAAGATAAATAGGTTCATAGGTTCATAGGTAGGTACTAGGCTATCTGCCTGAGGGCATTTTTAAGCCTAGCCAGAGTGTGTCAGCTTTCGCCGCCCCATTGATTAATTAACTGAGCCTCTGTCAAGCACAGCCAATGAAGTGATCCCAGGGGTGTATTTTCTGTTACCCATCCACTCGTCAAGGCTTCTCTTGAAGAGTGTTAGTGAGGGGCTCTGCCTAATGTAGTTAGGAATTTTGTTCCAAAGCATGGGGAGTCTCTGTGACAGGAATCTATCCCTCCAGCATGTTCTATTTATTGTTGTGGTGAGGTTTATCTCACTAGAGCGCGTGGCTCGCAGTGACTTGGATTTCATTAGGTGGAGCATGTTCATCAATTCTGAGTTGGACATGGCTTTGTAAGTCAGGCAGAGATCAGCTGTGAGTAAGCGATATGCCACTGAGTACAGCTGGAGTTTTTTCAGTCGGGCTGCATAGGACATATGTTTGAGGCCAGTAATCCTCTTGCTGAGGTACTTCTGTGGTCTTTCCAGCTGTTGGAAGTGTCTTGTGAGGTACATCCCAAATGGGGCATTGTACTCTATGATGGGTCTGATGACCGACGAGTAGAGGGGTACTATAACCTCTTTATTTCTAGATGCGAACCCCTTAGTAATTAGATGGGCCACATAGAAGGATTTCCTAATTACTTTGGCAATAGGATTGTTAAAGGAGAGATTACTATCTACCTTGATCCCCAGATCTCTTATTACCTCTTCTGTATTAAGGGGGCTGCCGCCTATGTGGTAATTCGTGGGTGTTTTGTTTTCGCCAAACGGGATGACTATGCATTTTTTGGCATTTAGCTTGAGGCCATGACTTTGACACCAGGTGTCTGTCTCAGTAAGGCCTTTTTGAAGGATGTCTGTGTCAGCCGGAGAGTCAGTTATGGCTCCCAGTTTGCAGTCATCAGCGAACTTGGTTAGCCATAGTCCTCCTGTGTTTGCCTGTACTTCTGAGAAATATATGCCAAACAGTAGGGATCCCAGAACCAAGCCTTGCGCGACACCACTTGTGACTGGTTTAGAGTCGGACCTGGAGCCCGCTATTCTTACAATGTGAGTTCTGTCTGTAAGCCAGTTGGCAACGCATCTTGTGACGTAGGGGTTTATGTTCAGGGTGGCGAGTTTTTCTATAATACCCGAGTGAGGAATGGTGTCGAATGCCGTAGCGAGATCAAGGTAGGCTGTGTGAACCACCTTTCCCTCATCTATGGCCTTGGTGACTGTCTCGAAGAAGTCAACCAGGTTTAGGAGGCATGATCTGCCCTTAACAAAGCCAAACTGGGTCGGGTCAAGTGTTTGGAGGTTCCCAATGTCTTTGTTAATGAGTTCCATGATGATGCACTCCATAGCCTTGCAGACCAGGCTAGTCAGGCTTATGGGGTGATAGTTGCCAAATGTGCAACACAGAGGGAGCTGGTATTTAAATGTACTCCCTTACAGAACTCATAGGACTTGGAGTCGACTAATGTTTACCTAGTAGTTGAACAGACACAGAATTTATGCTGTTCATTCTTCAGCTACTCAGTATTTCTGGTGATAATATTGACTGACTAACAGAGTAAAAAAAACTCCTTGATGATAATTATTTAATCCCTAGCTGAGAAGAAACTTGGTGCTGACAAATGGTTACTGAGTGGTTGTATGAAGATGTTAGTACTAACAAAGGTTTTTTTCAAATGGCTACGTGCAGAAACTGGTACTAACTAGTTTTAGTGAATCCCTGAAAGGATAATTTAATTCTTACTAGTATTTGGCATGTGGATGAGCACACATGAATGGTGACTGTTACTTACCAAGTTGTTGAACATAGAAAATGATGCCTACTAGTGTCTTTAATGAAGTACTGACTAGAAAGATGTTTATGCTAGTAATGTTAGCAAGTGGTAGAAAAGATGAATCGTTGCTAACTAATGCTTACTGAGTGGCTGTGGAAAGCCCATAAGGCAAACCTCCACAAAGTCTAACACCCTAGTCATAGTTCGCTCCATAGTGAGTCACACTGATGCACCACTCACCAGGCTGTGCAAGGACAGGCCAGGATTCACCACATCTTACATGCACTTACTGTATGTACTAGTAGCACCACAAGTACACATATGAGCCAGTCATAGTGCACGTGGGTATCAGTGACTGGAGGTGTACTTCCCACCAATAAGAGCACACCATCAGTGCAGGGTTTCACTATCTATGACACGTTCAGGCCCCCCACATTTGATGAAAGCACAAAAGGCAGTAGTGATGTCACCATACTCCAAAAAAAAAAAAGAATCTCACGTCTAGACTCATGAAACAAGATAATAACTTGGAACTCCTCCATACCCAACTTATTATTAACAAAACTCCTTATTATATTATAGTTAAGTATAGGACTCATCTATTTCCTCATCAGCCCATATCTCCTAACAAACTAGTATGGAATCCCTATTGTTTAAGCCAAACATCATTCTCTTAGGAAACTTCAACTAACCCTCCATTAATTGGAAGACCTATACAGCCTCAAACATATATAGTATGCCTAGAAATTTCTGGATATCCTCAGTACAAACGGTCTGGACTGGTTAGTCTGCACCTCAACCAGGGGTGATAAAATCCTAAGCTTGTTCCTTATCAAGATGGAAGTTTTTGTCAGTTCTTCCTTGGACAAATTAGACCAAAAATCTATCACATTCACCTTAAGACTGAAGCAGGAAGTGTCTTCCAATATGTCAATATTCAGAAATTATGGTAAGATTAATTTACTAAAACTTAGTGATTACCTGACCACATACAAAATCCCCCTCAAACCCGATGATCCTGTTGCATATACAGAAAACTTTGCAGCCAAATTCTATGCATGTGTAATTCACTACATAGATGCATTTGCCCTCCAAAGAAAATACAATGCAAAATTTAAGAGAAAGATCCTACAGTGGAACTTATTTATTTATTTTATTTAACATTTGTTTACCAGGAAATTCCGATTGGGACAGAGCCCATCTTCAGTGTAGGCCCATGGAGAAATACTCCAGATGCATATCTTCGGAATGGGGGAAGAAACTTGAGCACCCAGAGGAAACCCACGTGAATGCAGGGAGGACATGCAGACTCCACACGGACAGACAACACCCCAGCCGAAAATCGAACTGAAGTATCTCTTGCTGTGAGACAACAATTCTAACTGCTGCACCACTGTACCGCCTAGCTCTGAAAATGCTAAAACATTCTTACTAAACTAAACAGTGAAATTTGAACCATGATCAGATCAACCAAGGTCAAATGTGAGGTACAAACCATCCAGGTGAAGGATAACCACAAAGTCTTCCTTAACTTCACTAGAAACCTCAGAAACAATGACCAGCACTGGTTTAATTACAAACTGCTTTAATTACACTTGCAACAAATAACTAGTGATTCAAAAACAATAAAAAGAAGCAAGCCTTCCTGTGCTCCCTACCCCTTAAATAATACATACCAACTCCTTGGTCACACCACAGTGGAGAAAAGGAGAAAATTCCCAAAAAGGTACAGCACCGGCTCGTACAATACGATACATCGTAGTGAAAGTAACCATGACACTAAATTTTCAGCCCACAACCACTTGTACATCAATGCTTCAACCACCTGTAACGATTCCTCAGACAATGTACAGAACTAGTAGTAAATTACATTACATACTTGGGCCTAGAGGAAATAGTCAATCTACTAGAATACAAATTTAGATCTAATTTCATCCTTCTCTCCCCGCCTATGTTCACAGATCACATACCTGCATCTATACCTCCCTTTCAAATTTCCCAAGAGCAAGTCTTCAAGGCATTATCAAAGGCCAGAGCACTACTTACATGGGGCCAGATAACAAACTGGGGTGTCCACTGATCAGCCTGAAACAGGACTTGTCACAGCCTGTCTACAAAGGCTATTCAGTATCAGCTTCCAAAACGATTTCATGACAGCTGAATGAAGGACAGCAGCAATTATCTCCTTGCACAAAGCTGGGGTGTCGATGGACCTGGGTAACTGCAGACACATAACCCTGACCAGCTTCATCTGTAAAACTACTAAAAGGATCATAATAGAATTAATGAACAACAACATAGCAACCTACAAACTCTTAACCCGAGCCAGTTTGGTTTCATAAAGGGCAGATTCTGCTTAAGCTACCTGGTCAACTTCTTTAATAAGATTACTGAGGCAAAAGATGAGGGCAAATTCCTGCCCACTGCATATGTAAACCTCACAAAGGTGTTCAACACCATCCCACACACTGGTATTATGGATAAGCTCTCCCAAATAAATATAAATCCATATGTAACTCACTGAATAGGAAATTGGCTCACAAAAACAACCCAAGAAGTTAGGGTGGACATCTATTTATACCTCCTCCAAAAGACCCTTTACTAGCAGCATCCTCCAGGGTTCAGTCTTTATGCCACTCCCCTTCATATTTATTTCTTGAAGGTTAACGCAAATATTAAAGGCTTATGAATGATCAAGTTTGGAGGGGACTGTACTCTTGATGCCACCATAACTTCCACAGGGAACACCAAGATCCTTTCCCAAACAAGCGGTTGTTCTCAAACCATAGACTGAAACTAAATGCCAAGAAATGTATAATAGTATATTTCGGCAAGTATGACCTCACTTGTAAGTATCACAATGATCACATCCCCCTGAAAGTTGATCCTCTAGTAAGGAATCTAGTAACCTATGTCAACAATGAACTGTTCTTTGTTCTTTTTCATTGCACAGCTGACGTGGTGCAGGGATGGAATCATTCCACAGTTAAGTTCTTAACCATAGAGTTTGTTAATACAGGTCCAGTCTTGCTGAGCTTTTTAGCTTCCTGTATACTTTTTGATTTACTTCTGTTATTCTATTCAATCATAATTTGGACAGCTGAATGTGAAACTGTAAATTCACTCCTGTTTTAGCATTTACGACCCTCATGAATATGGGCAATAAGTAAATGTCCTGACATAACCTTTCTGTTGCCTCCAGGTTATTCACACACAAAATATAAGGGCTAAACAAAGCTACCAGGAGAATGTAAGGCTAGGCTTCTTGAGATCCTCATACATCATTAGCTTTGTAAGTACCTATGAACCTATAAACCTAACCTATGAGGAAAGGAGATTCACTGCTAATGTTTGGTAAGTATCTGAACAAGGACCAGGGTGCTTTTTATGGATTGGTTGCACAAAGACATTGGTTTTGATTAACATTTCTAAGTGAACGAAGAAAGAAATAGGTTTGCTGAATGGCTGAGCGGAAGGGAGTTGATTTTAAGTTAGCTAGATAGAATGATTAATAAAGTGAATAATAATAACATTAATAATGAAAATTATATTATCTTTACTTGAATTTGTTTATTTTTATATTTGTTTTTATTTTTCATTGAATTTTATTATATTATGTGTGGTGTAATTTATCATGTGGTTTGCTCAGTCACATGACTGGTAATATGATGCATTTAACTCATATATGTGTTTTTTTTCTGCATTTTTCATTCTGATGAAGTTCTGTAAATTAATAGAACGGAAGTGCTGAATCAAAAAATTGTTTATCGTTAGCACTAAAATGCTAAAAATCTACAGGAATTATTAACAATCTATTGTTTTGCACTTTTAGTTGATAAGCATAGTCACCAATTTGATATTTAAAGAGATTTCTTCAGCTACCAGTTAAAAACAGAGTTACTAAGCTACTCAGCACTCGGTTGTTCAAAATTATCATGTTGGGCCACTGTCCCCAATGAACTCTACCTTAAAAATAACAGAACTATCACACTCATTGACAGGGTATTAAGATGATGACATTACTTTGACAAGAGCACGTTTTTCCAGTACCACATGGGGAAAGGGTCTTCACTAAACTTGGGCCAGCAAGATGGAATCAACTACCTGGTGAAATACTTTCTCAAATAACATTAGAAGACTTCAAAGTAACTGTTTTTATGACACAGGATGTCACTGTATTATCATGAGCTGCTTAGAATCTTCACTCTGTGGTTAGGGTCTTGTTTTCACCAGTCTTCTTCTGCCTATAATGTAACTCTGACCAGGTGATGTAGCCAGTGTTCCTGAATCGCCCCTGAAAAAGGCACTTGTTACTTACAGATCATGTAACTCATTAACCAGTAAATAAAATTAAAAAAATAAATATATAAATAAAAACATGCACCAGCAGCTTTGAAAATCTCAACCAATGAAAACACTTCTAAGATGAAGTAAACAGAAACCTAGTTTGATTCAAGTTTATATTATAACAAGGTACTCTATAAAGTAAGACAAAAAGAGTGATAAATGACTGAATAAAATGGAAGTGGTACGGGAACAATACATGTTAACAAAACATACATCTACTTTTGATGCATTTGGTATGAATGAAACAGTAACATGACTCATATTTCCAGATATAACCATATTAACCCTATTACTCCTTTCCATTCACAGTCACCTCTTTTAACATCTTCATGCCTCTCTATATACTGATATGCTGCTATCCTTGTAGCATGAGTCATCGCATTCATCACAGCTACATCTTAACCAAAAACCTCTGCTAAGCATGATTCCACCTTTCCATCTACATTTTGACACTGCAAGCTGTTTATTGAACTAAATGTTATAGCATATTGTTGCATCTGTGATTATGTATAAGATTTTAGCATATCCTTGTGTCTGCAAATATGTTCTGTTCATTTTGTATGTGATTCTAGTCTCCCAAGCTGTGCCAGCAAATGGTCCACTGAGATCAGTACACTGCCCTAGTTAACAAAATTAAGTAAATAAAGAAAGCACAGTTTAAACATCAGCATACATGTAACAGTTAATATTCAAAATTAAACTTCCAAGCTTCCAGTGTTGTATAATAAATCCAAAAAAAAATGTATAAAGCAAACAAAAAACGGCAATAAAACATACGTTTAATATTCAAAAATACAACAGCCTCTGTCTGACCAAATTTGCAGACGATTGCAGATTACAAGCAGTCACAGAATCCCCCACCTGTCCTAACGTTCTCCTAGAAGGACTGACACAGGCAAATAACTGGTGTCAAAGCCACGGATTAAAACTTAATGCCAAGAAATGCAAAACAGTATCCTTCAGGAAGTCAGACACCCCTGGGACCTACCGTATTGGCAACACACCTGTAAGCATCAACCCAATAGTCAGGGACTCAGGGACACATGTAGACAGTAATCTAGCCCTTCGTCATCATGTGTCTACAATACTGAGGAAATCTCTTTATGTTGTGCAATGTACGAGCAAAGATATGGCATCTAGGTCCAAGGAGGTTATTGTTCACTGTATTTGGCATTCATCTGACCTATTGCTGAGTACAATGCCCCCACTGCTATGTATCTAACTAGGTGCATCCATGCATGGGAATGTCCACAGAGGTTCCTCACTAAAAGAGTACAGGGCATAAATAAGATGTCATTTGCTGACTGCCACAAAGCCCTATCCCTGAATTCCATCTCCTACAGGCTGTTAAGGGGAGCTCTATGCCTGGCATACAAGGCATTGTCAGACCCCATTCTAATAGACCTTCTTCATACCCACAAAACAAACAGCACCAGAATTACCCATTATAGAGACTTAAACCTCGCCTGTGATATAAACAGGACCTGCTGGAGAGACAGGTATGTATCCCAGAAACAATTCCATTTATGGAAGAGACTCCCCATCCATGTAAAGTAGAGTTCCTCCCTAACCCAATTTAAGTGTAACTTGTACAACTGGATTGTAAAGAGAAAATTCATCCCTGGTTTGGCACCTGTGTTTCTAATGGACACAGGCAGCCTATAAATGCTTCATCTACCAGGCCCCTGCTTGCAAATGTTTCACCCCCCAAGCCCCTGCTTACATTTACTAAGACTAACAGAACTTGTCAGAGATGTAGGATGCATGTCTATTCGTAAGAAGGCCCCAGTGGTCATTAGCCTAGTACAAACCTATGAACTTGGCCGAAGGCACATTCATCAAAAGAGGTTGCTAGGATTAAGGTTGTGTCCTTCTCCTAAGGTGCAACAGTTGATCATATTAACTCTGACTATGGAGGGAGTGGATCAACCCTGCAGGGGATACAGGACTTGATCACTACAGAAAAAGGCTAGTTCAAAAAGCAAGCTGAGAAATTTGCTTTAGAAATGAATAATGTTTGAGGAAGTGGACCTCAATTACCTTAAATAGGATTTTTCAAAGGAAACAACAGTTGCAGATACCAAATCAAAGAATACATTCTGCATCCTTCTGAAGTACTCATTACTGTTTCGGACAGTTTGTTCAATAACACAGGCATGTCTTCAGGAAAGAGAGTAGCTAAAGTACTCAAGTGTCTTACAGAACTAAATAAAAAAGCATGCCAGCCCCACCAAAAATGTAAATACAAATGAAAGTCTAGCAATGTATGCATTACAATGTTCCTTCAGGACACAGAGAAATTGCAGATGTCAATTTGCCCAATACACCACACATAGTAAATCAGAATAAAAAATGAAGTCACCAGCAGCCAAAGGTCACTCAGATGAATAAATTGCAAATGTAAAAATAAGTAACATCCAGCGACCACCACAGATCTTACTTATTTATACATAGTAAATCAGTGGTTACAAGCTATAAATTGGTGTCCATTACCAAATTTACTAAATAAAACACTTGCATACAAGCATAGTGACAATTGCAAAATGCAAGTCCAAGTCACCAAATGAAAAAGCAGTCAGAGTAAAATTTCAAAATTGTTCTCACTAAACGAAACCAAACTTCAACTCATTTGTCTTAAAAAGCCAGTGCGTTTCATTAAGTAAATTAATTCCAAGACCTTCACGTTCAACAACAGGAATATTCTAAAACTGAAATATATTTACTATACTCATTCCCCATGGTTAAAACATTTCAGAAAGTGTGAATGAGCATCATATTGCAATGCCAGCTCACTGCAAGAAAATGTCATGCAACCCCTGTTAGTGGTGCTGCTGAGAGATCATGCATGGAAGTCTCACAGAGTAGCTGTAGCTGGAGTCACACAGTTACTGCATCTGATTGAAAGGGTAAGTCCAGTTGAAGGAATCTCAGTCAAACTATGCATTGCTGAACACGGACCTGTGCCTGGTTACAAGCTATAGGTGCAATGGAGAGAGCATTGGAGCATTACAAAACAAGTGCAAACACGCTGTGACCTGTGTTAGGTAGTATCACATGGATGAACTCATGTAGCTAAGACACACACAGGTCATACTTTCAGACGTTTGGTGAATATGCTCAAGGACTGCTGACCACTAAGGAGTATGATACCCCATATCACAAACTGGGAATTTTGGGTGCCCATGTAGTCCTGCATTTCCTCCTGGAAAGTATGACCCAACAGGCTGATGGAAGATTAGTTTATCTGACACAGGAAGTGTGTTACATATGGATTAGAATCTTTTAGTTAAAAAGTTATCATATTTCCAATGTCTTTCTCAACCTCCAGAGGATAAGATGGGTAAGTATGCTTGCTTTGCGGATATTAGTGACTGTATGGATATCAAATGAAAAGCCATTACCTACAAGGACTGCAAGATCTTTTACTGTTATGTCAACTTTTAACTGTCACCCATCAATAGTGGACAAAACTGGTGAGAGGAGGATGCCAAATACCAGAATGCTGGCATTGAAAGCAATGCCATTTCCGCCACAGCATTCATGTGCAAAATTAAGTACTATCTGAAGGGAAGTGATGCCAAGGGGATTAAGGACAAAGCTCCCATGTTTGCCATTATCCACATACCTAGTGAGCCAGAGAATGATGTCACTTTGTGAATCAGAGAAAAAATAAGTCAAAGAAAGGAGTCGCCCTAAGACTGACCTCTGAGGGGTTCCACTGGTGACAGCTTGTGAAAGCAGTATGTGATGCAGCCCTTTTCACACTGAAGCTCAGAGATGCCGTGCTACAGTTACATACACTTATACCCACCATGTAAAGGAAAGGTCAGATTCTAACTGATCCTTCCCTACTTTGGGAGTACATATCGTACCTGTCCAATGTGTGTATACAGGTATGAATACATGACAGAAGCTAATACTTGACAGCATGGACTTCAAAGTAACTTTATAATTAAATGGAAATGGCTTCATCCTAATAACCTAACAATCAATCCTCACAAAAGGTGTCTAAGACCATGTGTTACTTGCTAAAAATCTAAACACTCTCACTGTTTTGTAATTTCAAATTCTTCAGGATCTCGCCTTCCATGAGGCCAAAGCCGACCTTATGCATTGGCAAACTAGGTGAATACCTAGGGTGCTATTCATCTAGGGGCACTTTTCCAAATGTGTTTATTTATATTTTAAAGCAATGAAACACATTATTTATTTGGTCTAAAAATAAATAAATTTGTAAATACCCCAAAGCGACCCTGTTAAAGAAGATATACAAACAGTACTCTAGGAACTGCGGTGGTGGTGCTGCGGTAGCATTGTCGCCTCACAGCAAGACGTTGTCCCGTTCGATTCTCAGCTAGAGCGTCTTCTGTGTGGAGGCATACGTGAAAG
The DNA here is from genome assembly GCF_019279795.1 of Protopterus annectens. NCBI lineage: Eukaryota > Metazoa > Chordata > Ceratodontiformes > Protopteridae > Protopterus > Protopterus annectens. Next base: position 1,380,310,987 of record NC_056728.1, on the reverse strand, counting down.
GGGTGTGCCTTCATTGAAGGTTGTGCGTCAGGGCTGGTAACCCGGAACGTAAAAATCCACTACCAATAATTAGCAGACTGGAGTTCCGCTTTGGCGACCCCTAACCGGGAAAAGCCGAAAGACACAAACAAACTACAAGCACTCTAGGACCATACGTCATAACTGTCCCATCTCTGTCAGAAATTACTGAATTTAAATAAAAAAACAGTGGCACCTTTAGATTACAATTTTTAGAGTCTGATCACTTGCCAGCCATGCCCACAGATTACCAGAGCACTACATCATAGATGCTGACATGATTATGTCCCTGAAATCACAACTGCATTTCTGTGTGAGACCATCTCTTATTTAGAATGAAGCAGTGTGTGGATAGGCTCTGCTCACATAGAAAATATGTTTTCAGTGAAAAGTGTAATTGGAGTGTCTTGGCTCTGTATATTTCAGTGTGGTCTGTGGTACCTCCCAGCAGAACTGTTGGTAAACAAAGAACACCAAACCTCAGGGGTGAATAGGCAGGCATTTGCCCTCAGAAGACTAAGAAACAGATGTGTTTGCTGATAAAGGAATCAGTACAGACAGCAGAACTAAAATGCAGTTGAACAACATTTTTTAATTGATTATTTAAATTAAGAAATGTTTTGTTGTAAAGCTTCCAGGTGGTACAAACAGAAATGCCTAACAAATTACTAGGATTACCTGAATAATAGTGTGGAATTTTTAGTAGTTTGCTTTTAACATGGCTTTATTGTTATTTTACGTGATATGTGCAACATAATATTTAACAAATTTTGGTGAACTGTGAATGAAGCATGAACTGCCTGGGTACTGAAGTGTTGTGCGATATTCTGAGTTACAACACTAGCACTGCATGTACTAAAACATGCTCACAGGGCATGGATATATAGGACTGCGAACTATGGGCATCAGTTTCTGTATAATTGGAAAAAATATCTTTGGGGAAGGGCTACGGAGCGTCATTTGAAGGGTTTTCCCATAATTAAAATGCAGAACTTGTGTTGTAATTCTTATTATCTTCTAGTATGTATTTTTGTTATATATATCTTTACTTTTCTTTAAATTACAGATTTGTATGATTACTTGTCGCCTCACAGTAAGATGCTGACCGGTTCGACTCTCGGCTAGAGCGTCTTCTGCGTGGAGACATGCGTGAATAGGCGTACCTTCGTTGAAGGTTGTGCGTTAGGGCTGACAACTCAGCACGTAAAAATCAACTGTCGATCAATAGCGGACCGGAGCTCCGCTGTGGGGACCCCTAACCAGGAAAAGCCGGAAGACACAACAACAACTTTATTTTCCCAAATAGCTTTCTGTGCAAGCTTGGGCATGTCTCTTCAGTGAGTGACAGCTTACCGCCTTGAGACTGATAGTTGCTTCAGCACAAATCTTTGTGGGAGAATTAACTGTACAAATGTCTTGAAGATTAAAATACATAACTTTTCATTATAGATTTTAAATGTGAATGTGCTGTCACACCATGTTTGTAAAACTGCTGCTCTCCTTAATTTCTACCACTTTACTGGATTTATACATACTGCAGGCATCACTGCAAAACCTTCTGCTCATATTCTGACACAATGACTTAAATGAGCATAGTACTAGTGTTGCGAAAATAGTCCATTTTACAAGATGGCCACTACATTTGGAGAGAAGCCATCCTCAATCATCATTTTACTTTCACATAATCATCCTTAAGTACTAAAAGTGCATGTTATGATGACATACAGTTATTTGGATAGTAATTTTTCTTCCAAAAACAGTTTCCAAGAGTTTTACTTTTGTACCTTGATGTATTTACTGAATAAAAATGTGTAGCTTTCATTGCAATGATAATCCCATCTGCATTCACTACTATATTGCTTATTGCTGGATGTACCATTAAGGCCTTTTTATGAAATAATTGCACACGGGCATCTTATCTAGTTTATGAATTCATCATTCAAGATTTCTTTTTTAATTCAGCTAAGTATTAGCAAGGTATTTAGTTATGCACGTGTTCATTAATTCATAGGTTCATAGGTTCATACTAGGCTATCTGCCCTAGGGCATTTATAAGCCTAGCCAGAATGTGTTTGGCTTTCGCCACCCATTTTAAATTTATTTTGCTATGCCCTTTTTTGAGGTTAGTATACTGTGCCTCTGTCTAACAGTGACACAGAAGTGATAACCGGGGTAAACCTACGATCTCCCATCCACTCATCAAGATTCCTCTTGAAGAAAGTCAATGAGGGACTCTGCCTAACCTGGACTGGGATTTTATTCCAGAGTGAAGGGAGCCTCTGGGTTATGAATCTGTCCCTCCAGCATGTCCTATTTATTTCAGTGCTGAGGTTCAAGTCTCTCGAGCGCATAGCTCGATGGGATTTGGATTTTCTGAGGTGCAGCATGTCCATTAATTCCGGGTTGGACATGGCTTTATACGTCAGGCACAGATCGCCTCTGAACAGGCGGTATGCCACTGAGTAGAGCTGGAGTTTCTTTAACCGGGCAGCATATGGCATCTGTTTGAGCCCTTTGATCCTCTTGCTGAGGTACTTTTGGGGTCTTTCCAGTTGCTGCAGGTGTCTGGTAAGGTACATCCCAAAAGGGGCATTGTACTCAATTATGGGCCTGATGAGAGATGAGTAAAGAGGCACGATGACCTCCCTGATCTAGATGTGAATCCCTTCATGATTAGGTGGGCTATATAAAATGTTTTTCTAACCACTTTGGCCACGTGGTTGTCAAATGAGAGATTGCTATCAACTTGGGTCCCCAGGTCCCTAATTACTTCTTCTGTACTTAATGGATTACCACCTATGTGGTAATTTGTGGGCACTTTGTTTTGCCAAAGGGGATGACTATACACTTTTTGGCATTTAGCTTGAGGCCATGGCTCTGGCACCAGTTGTCTGTTTCTATGAGGCCCTTTTGGAGGATGCTTGTGTCGGCTGGAGAGTCGATTATGGCGCCCAGTTTGCACTCATCTGCAAACTTGGTCAGCCACAGTCCTTCCGTGTTGGCCTGTACCTCCGAGAAATATATACCGAACAAGAGAGGTCCCAGGACTGAGCCTTGTGGGACACCAATTGTAACTGGTTTGGAGTCTGACATGGCTCCAGCAATTCTAACCATGTGGGTTCTGTCCTTGAGCCAGTTTTGCAATCCATCTAGTGACATAGGGGTTTATATTTAAGCTGGTGAGCTTATCTATAATGCCCGAGTGGGGTGTTGTATCGAAGGCTTTTGCGAGGTCCAGGTAGGCTGTGTGGACCACCTTCCCCTCATCAATGGCCTTGGTGACTGTTTCAAAGAAATCAACCAGGTTTAAGAGGCAGGATCTGCCCTTAACAAAGCCGAACTGGATAGGATCCAGTGTTTGTAGGTCCCCAATATCTTTATTTATGAGGTCCATGATGATCCTTTCCATAGCTTTGCAGACCAAGCTAGTCAGGCTTATGGGGCGATAGTTTCCAGGATCCGCTGAGGCACCACCTTTATGGAGAGGGACCACTGTTGCTGTACGCCACTCTTTGGGCACATATCCTGTAGTAAGGCTGAGATTGAACAGTAGTTTTATGTTTGGGTTTAGCTCTTCTTGGAGTTCATGTAGGACGCAGCCCAGGACACCATCTGGTCCCATTGATGCTGTGTTTTTTGCTTTGGAGAGGGCGGCTCTTACCTGAGCATCTCAGATGTCAGGGGCGTAGCACTCCCCTGGGAGATATATTTGTCCTTTTGGTGGGGAGGGAGAAGTTTGCTGAACCTGTCAGCTAGGATGTTGGCAATGTCTGTGGGTTCGGTGTATTTTTTGTCATTTTGGAGTAATTCTGAGCATATCTGGGAATTACCACCCAGGTTCCTAACATAACTAAAGAAAGCCTTGTGATTATCCTTAGTGTCCTGTGCAATTTTTCTCTCGAAGCTGGCCTTAGACAATTTTATGTGTGCCCGTAGTTTTTTGCTAATACTGATCAGTGATGCCTTCCCTTTTTGGGATTTTGCTCTATCATTTAGTAGCTTCCTCCTTCTATTGTATAGTTTGTTTATGGCTGGGTCCACCAGACAGGACGTCTGCCTTTGGAGGATTTGGTCTTGGTTTTATTTGGGATCGCATGATCCATGCATTCCTGAAGGTGTTCATAGAATGCATTTATAAAGGATTCTGCGGTCTGGGCCGTATTTTCCACAGGCCCGGGGGCTCTGAAGGATTCCACCTCAGTTTTGAGGAGTGTGAAATTTGCTTTAGAGAAGTTTTTCACTGTGGTTTTCTGGGCAGGGGGTGGGGTCGGGATGTGAATATCCAGTGAGATTAGTTTATGGTCTGATCTTACCAGTGAGGGATACACTTCTGGTCTGGAGCATAGAGTCCCCATGTTGGTGATGATCAGGTCCAGCATGTTTTCCCCTCTTGTGGGAGTGGTAGCAAGTTGTTCCATAGCATTTCAGTTTATAAGTTCTAGGAACCTTTGGGCTAGGGTGTTGGAGCTAGAGTAATGCTCCCAGTCTATGTTTGGGTAGTTGAAGTCGCCCAATATAATGGTGTTTGGAGAGACCTTCATATTTTCCAGTGTTCTCAGGAAGGCCGAGTGGGGTTCCTGGGTTTGGGAGGGTGGTCTGTAGCAGGCTATAAACTGGAAGGCAGTTTTACCCACTGTTAGTTGCACATGGATAGTCTCTGATGCTTCGTGCTTTGCCACCAACCTGGAGGTGTGGGTATCTTTGATGAATATCGATACTCCCTCTCCTTTTGTGGTTCGGTCCAAGTTTTGGGGCCGAAAAGCATGGTATGAGGTATAACCTGGTAGTGCTGGGATGCTCTCGGGAGCCCTGAACCAGGTTTCTGTTACTGCACAGATATTGATGTTCTCCATGCTAAGTAGAGTTTCGAGTGCGTGCATCTTGAGGTTTAGACTTCTGGCGTTGAGTAGCATTACTCTTAGTTTCTTATCCCTTGTGATACCTATGGAGGTGGGTTTGTCTTTTGAGCCTTGCCTAAAAAAGGCACTATGGGGGTAGCAAGAGCCTTTGCCAATATCCAAAAGCCCAGGGGTGACAGGTGCAAGCCGTCCCTAACGAAGCATCGTGGCTTGTCGAGCATATCATCCCAAGCTGACAGGCATTGGATCCCCTTTGAATGACACCAGTACTTAAGCCAATTGTTGAAATTGATCATCTTGTCTTCATATTGTGGCATCATTCTTGGTGAGGGTAAGATGCTACTCAAGGTCAGGGTCATACCGGCTTGGGCTACATGCTCAGAGAGCTCCTTTATGTCTCTTTTCATGTAGTCCAGGGAGGTACGTCTCAGGTCATTCACACCAGCATGGACAATGACTGAGTCATATTTGTACTTGCCTTGGAGTGACCTGAGTGCTTGTGTTATGTGGCGGATCCTAGCGCCCGACAGGCTGCTCACCGTGACCCTCTCCTTGTTCAGCCTGGTGAGCGGGACGTCAGTGTGCCTGATGATAGAGTCACCTATTACAAGTGTATCAGGTGTGTTGTTTAGTCTTAAGGGCTGTGACTGTTTGGCACACTGGCTTTGTGAGATATGTGTTGCACGTGTTTTGTTTTGGGGTAGCGGCTGCTTGGGTGTCTGCTTTGGAGGTCTCTGTTGCTTCGGCAGATCTTTATTTAGAGTCTCCGAGTATGTTTTTGTGTGATTATGTGTTTGGTTTGCTGTCGTGGTAGGTCTATGTGAGACTGGAATTGTAGTGAGTGTGGTTTCCTTCTCCTCCTGACTGGTTATGCCAGTACTGAGTTGAGAGAGCTTAGCCTCCAGTTTGGCTATATGGTTGCATCTCTCACGTGTTGGAATTTGTTGGGAGGTGGAGAGGGTTGTCTGTGTACATGAGGCAGTTGTAACATTGCCTCAAGATTCCCAGATTCACCAGCTGGACTGGAGAGAAGATTGACAACTGACCTTTGGACATGCTAGAATAATATTGGGAATTCCTTAATAATTGAAAACCAGGGCCACTGGGGAGTGAGGGTGTAGTGCTTTTAATTTTTAGTGCTGACTTATATAATTGCTTTAGTGAGCAAGTGCCAGGTAACTTAAGTGCAATGTGTTACAGGTAACTTAAATGCAAAAATGACAAACAGTAACTTTCTTTCAAGTGAATCAAGGAAATAAGTACAGTAAGCAATGCAGATATCACTAGTGATCCACAGAAGCACTGAGAAGCCGCATATTAGGTGGAATTAGCGTTCCAGGGAAATAACAAGCAAACAAACAACAAGCATATAAACAAAGCTAGATTCAGCAGGCCTGGATCTAGTCTATGCTACAGCAAACAAGGTGTACCAATTTCAGTAAGATACAGTTCAAATATTCAGGCACTATAAACCTTTAACCAGAAATTCCCAGCTCAGAAGGGCAGAGTCCAGCCTCTTCTCCCACAAGAGTGCAGACCACAAACCTTCTTAATGTAAAAAAACTGGCCTGAAGCCCAAGTGCTTAAACCAGAACTAATACACTTTAAGAATAACAGACACTGGGCTCTCAATCAGCAGTTCCCAACTTAGAAGGATGAAAGCTACCTGACCTGCCACCACAGTGCATGCCACAAACCTTCCTAATGTAAAACAACTGGTCTGAAGCCCAAGTGCTTAATCCAAAAGACTTCGAATGATAGCTACACTTTAATCAAGTTACTACCAAGCAGTAATAAATACAATTGAATACTTTAGAGAATGCCTGGATTAGTGCTCAAGTTACACAAACAAAGCTAGATCCAGCAGGCCTGAATCCAGTCTATGCCACAGCAAACAAGGCCAACTTCAGTAAGAAGCAGTTCAGATATGCATGCACTATAAGCCTTCAACCAGAAATTCCCAGCTCAGAAGGGCAGAGTCCAGCCTCTCCTCCCACAAGAGTGCAGACCACGAACCCTCTTAATGTAAAATAACTGGCCTGAAAGCCCAAGTGCTTAAACCAGAATTAATACACTTTTAGAATAACAGACACTGAGCCCTCAATCAGCAGTTCCCAACCTAGAAGGATGTAAGCTACCTGTTCTGCCACTACAGTGCAGACCACAAACCCTCTCAGTGCAAAACAACTGGTCCGAAGCCCAAGTGTTTAAACCAAAAGGCTTAGAATGAGTTACACCAAGCAGTAATAAATACAATTGAGTACTTTTAAGATGATGCAAAAGTAAAAAAAAGTAGGTAGAAACACAAGTACAGTAAAAGCAGATGAAATTTTTTTTTTTCTGAACAAGTGCTGAGATCAAAGAAACAGATTTGAGTGCTGAAACTAGAAAACTGGCTAGTTATAAGAAAAAAAAACTAAGCTAGAAGGCTTCCCTCCAACACAGAAGGGCTTGGGGCTCAGAAGCCTACAAACAGTCTATACCACTTAACAGGAAAGGCAGGAAACAAGCTTAAATTTTTTTTTTCTGTTTCCCAGATGCTCTCTTTGTACACAGTAGGAGTGCCTGAAATCAGAATATGATCTCACTGCACTCAGTTGAGTGAGCAAATGAGATGGGCCCAGAAGGAGTATCCAAACACAAATTTACAAGAGGGGCGGGCAGTTGCAAAGAGCAGAGTGAAAACTTCCAGTTCAGTTAATATTCCTTCCACACAGTTAAAATCAATTTAAATACTGTATTTTTTTGAAAAAAAAAAAGAGCAGATAAAGGTACTTAAATTCTCTTATACATCCAGTTGAATATAGCAAGTTCTTAGCCGGCCAAAGCTGAGGTTTTTAAGCAGAAAATATTTCACACTGTACCACTTAAATAGGCAAGGACAGGAAATCAAAGAATGTGACTACCCCACACCTGTAATTACTAGCAAATAACAAAATTCAGCAAACACTGACTAACTTCCAGTTCAGCTAATATTCCTTCCACACAGTTAAAATCAATTTAAATACTGCATTTTTTTGAAAAAAGAGCAGATAAAGGTACTTAAATTCTCTTATACGTCCAGTTGAATATAGCAAGTTCTTAGCCGGCCAAAGCTGAGGTTTTTAAGCAGAAAATATTTCACACTGTACCACTTAAATAGGCAAGGACAGGAAATCAAAGAATGTGACTACCCCCACACCTGTAATTACTAGCAAATAACAAAATTCAGCAAACACTGACTAACTTCCAGTTCAGCTAATATTCCTTCCACACAGTTAAAATCAATTTAAATACTGCATTTAAGCAGATAAAGGTACTTAAATTCTCTTATACGTCCAGTTGAATATAGCAAGTTCTTAGCCGGCCAAAGCTGAGGTTTTTAAGCAGAAAATATTTCACACTGTACCACTTAAATAGGCAAGGACAGGAAATCAAAGAATGTGACTACCCCCACACCTGTAATTACTAGCAAATAACAAAATTCAGCAAACACTGACTAACTTCCAGTTCAGCTAATATTCCTTCCACATAGTTAAAATCAATTTAAATACTGTATTTTTTTGAAAAAAAAAGAGCAGATAAAGGTACTTAAATTATCTTATATGTCCAGTTGAATATAGCAAGTTCTTAGCCGGCCAAAGCTGAGGTTTTTAAGTTTTTAATTCTAGTTATTATTATTTTTTTTAATATTATTATGGTTATTTGGTTGGGGGTTATTTAAGGCAGTAGCCCCTTGAGAAACTGCAGAAAGCTAATAAAGTATTCATTTACAAGTAGCAATTGAAAGTTAAAAACTTAAATCTTATGTCAACAAGTGTAGTCAGTGCCAAAATCCAAATGGAAACTGTAGTCAGGGACCATAGAACCTAGGTTGACAATTCACTTTGATTTCACTACCATCTAGCAAGAGTGGTGAGTTAATGTTCCTGTTGAGTCAAACTGATTTTTAAATGAATCTCATCCAATCAAAAGATGTTATCCCTATGTACTCATTCCTAATTAGACCAGTTCTAGTGTACAGTGCCTCTTTTGTTGTGTACTTAGCCAGACATACTTGTACCTAGAAAGGCTCCAATGTTTCCCAATGTGACGATGTGAGGTATTGCCAGCTACGCCAGGAGAACTAGGGCAGTGGATGTGTAGCATATGCCAGCAAAGCTAGCTGGAGTTTTCTAAAGAATTATATGTCATTTTTATGTCAAACTGATATGTACAGATGCTTGTGTTGAAAAATGTATTTGTAAAGCTGCCTGTGTTAAAATGTACAAGCAGTGTGTCCTGCTGGACAGCAAACAAATACACCTGTATGTCAGACTTTATTATAAATGTGAAATTAATATTGTAACAATGGATACTGAAAGACAAGAGGTTAAGCTCAGCTCCAGCTAACTTTTAGAAAAATAACTTGAAATGAAATTACTTAATTTAGGCCATAAAGATTGTATCTTACAGTTCTGATTGCAGCCAGAGACAAAATGTCTGGGAAACAAGGACTAGGAATCTAGCTGTATTGTATCTAGCAGGGAACTAATTGCTATTCTGGAAGGGTGGAAGTGTTGAAATGGTTTTATGACTTTTAGAAGCTGCAACAGATCTTAGCAAAGCTCTATGTGTGTATATTACTGACACATATATGCTAAATCCTGGCAGCATCTTGTAAAGGGTGTACTATGGGAACCAAAGTCAGATGACTGGATGTATGTGATATAATTCTGTAATCCAGAACAAAATTGATGTTTTAATACTAGATGAGACTGAAGACTCAAGGGCAGTCTGTTTTTGGAACTTGACAAAGGAGGGCCCCTCACCTACTTCATCTTTTCTTGCTTGAATAAGTAATCAGGGAATAGTAATTCCTTAGATTAGTCAGGAAACCATAGTTGGATTAGTTAAATACTGTTTTTCTGTATATGTGTGAATCTATTCATCTGTATTATTTTAATATTTCCTGAGTCTGAAACTCTGGTATTTATTGTAAATATATATTCTGTGTTTTCATGTTATTTTATCATTTATTATAATATATATATAAACCTATCATAATAGCTGGTCCTTTAGAGAATATTTTAATCTTTGAGAGTACTTATATGTATTTGGTGGCTCCGTGGCCACTCCTGAAAGCCTTACTGCACTGGTCAAATACGATAATTTGTAATAATATTAATTTTACTCAGTACAATTTGGTACCCTTGTAAGAGCCTTAGAATAGCTGGCTTTGGAGTGCCTGGTGGCAGTTTGACTACCTTATAGTCTGGGCAGAAGGGGGCATAGCTAGTAAATCTGTGCCAGCCTTTTCTAGTTGTGTGGTGTATGTGAAAATCAAATCTCAAAGTGTGTATATGTCAGCTGCTTGGAGTAGGGACACAATAGCATTGGTTTCACAGAGAGAGTGGTGGAGGACTTTGCTTGGACATACGGTTGAGGATGCAAATCTAAAGCTGTGCTGGTGGGGAGTCTTGTTAAGGACCTAGAGAGAGACAGAAAAACCCACACCCTGGACTGTGTGTGTTCCCTGCATGCTCTTAAGGGAAACTGTGCTTGATACATAGAGCTATATCTTTTAAAATACTGTGTGTATCTATTTTTGTTCCAAGTGAACATCCCTCACCAGTGTCAGTGGTGAGGATTCAGGATCCTTGATTACTGGCCCAGAGAGGGAATGTCACACCCAACTAAAAAGATTATTGGTCAAAAAGTCCTTATCTACCAAGACATGCTTGAAACCCTATTCATGTACTCTGTCTTATAGAAGTTCCCATGAGAAAGTCCATGTCTTGTATTCATTGTCATCAAAGACCCCATCTTGCTTCCCATGAGAAGAGCAATGTCTTGTATTCATTGCCATCAAAGACCCCATCTTGCTGGATATCTTGTACCTCCATAAAAGTAACAGCTCAACAAATAGAGTAAATATCTAAACCTTCTCCAAAACATAAATAAAACACATTATTTTGGTTTTGTGACTGTGTGAAACCACCTGGTGAATACTTTAAAGTGTGAAGCAAAGCTGAAATGCATTACATTGCCATCCTCCTTTATCACAATCAGAACCCGGAATTGTTCACAGAAGTAGCTAGAACTGCATGGAGGGAATGACTAGATGAAAGTAACTGACTCTTTTGTGATTTGCTCAGTTTAAATAATCATTTATGAAAAAATTAGGAATAAAATCATCACAGACCATCTTCAGAGCTTCTTTGGACCTGGTGACCATTACACCTGAAAGCTATATGACTGGAATTTGACACATGCTTAGTAGTGGCCTCTGTCCTAACCTCCACCTAGTCTGAAACCAGCCCTGCTCAGAGTTGTACACAGAATGTTGATATAGCATATGCGGGGAGCTGGGGATGCTGTCATTATTTCTTTAACTTTCCTCTCAAACCTCAGAGGTTACTATCTTGTGTTGGGCTGAGGACAGTGTGGTCATTATTCCTTCAACTTTCCTCACAAACTTCCTTGGGGTGCACAAAGGGTCACTATGTTTGTATAGAAGCAGTGTACTGTCTATAAGTTGGAAACTTTACTTAATTATATACATATTGTGTTTCATTTTCCTACTCCATTTGTTTGTTTTTTCCATTTTTTCCCAGTCTCACATCAGAAGGATACACAGAAGTTGTCAGCTCCCTTTTGTGAGTGGGGGTGAGGAGGCATGCTGTATATAAATATCACAGAAGCAGCTCGAAATATGACTGTGGGCATTTGTGCTTTAAGTTTAATTGCAATTTAATAGCATAGGAGGATACACAGAAACTGACTACCTATTTTGAGGTGGGGGATAGGGAAACAGGTACTATACCTAGATATGATATATTTTATTTATTTATTTCCAGTTTGATGACCGGGGAGGTCCACTGGGCTCAAAGAGCCAGTTTTCAGTGGAGGCCCGGGGAGAAAAGTTCCAATAATACATAGTACAAGCTCCATAATATGAAGTGCAATACATGGTGGAAACAGAAACAGAAACAAACTAATCAAATTTTACATACAAAATAGCAAAAACTAAAGAAAAGTTAAACAGCAGCTTGGAGAAGGATGTAAAGCAGATTTACATGTTTATTGGTTGAGAACAGTAGTACAAGGTTAAATTAATACAGAGGTTTAAATCATCTGAGAATGATATAGAAGTAACATTAGCATGGATGAGTTCTTTATGCATGAATATTAGCAAGAGTTAAATTAATACAGAGGTTTAAATCCTCTGAGAGTGGTATAGAGGTAGCATTATCATGAAGGCAGTACATAGGATTAATCAATAGTGTTTAAGGAAGAACAAACTTTGTAAAGTATTTATCTATTAAGCAGGTTAGGTAGGTGGAGTGCAATTGCATTTCCATTTTTGGGAGAGGTAAGAATGCAGCTGAGTTTTGAAGTGTTCAGAGTTCTCAGAAATTCTTAGAGATGGAGGGAGAGAATTCCATTTTTTGGCGACGGAAAAGGATAGGAGAAGCTGACCAGCAGGACGGTTTGGGTTATAAACAGAGATTAGATTTTGGTGGGTAAATCTTAGAGTTCTGTTTGGGGTGTATAATTTTAAGATGTTTGTTTGTGCTGGGCATATAGTTGGTTTAAGCTTGTGGGTGGTGATGAGTTGGAGGTAGTCAAGGTAGTTTGGGAGTTCTAGCCATTGCAGCTGGTGGAGAGGTTTACAGTGGTGAGTGGAATATTTGGAAGTGGTGGCAAACTTTGAAATTTTATTGTAACAGGATTCTAGTATAGAAGAGCTCGAGGAAGATTGGTTGGTAGGGGAGCACCATACATTAGTGAAGGTAGTAAAAACGTAGTGGCAAGGGTCTGTCTTGTTGAGGGGGAGAAGAAGTGGGAGTTTCTGTACAGCATGCCAAGTTTCTGATAGGTTTTCTTTATATTTAGCTGAATATGGGTATCGAATTTTAGGTGTTTGTCAATAGTAACTCCAAGAAGTTTAGCAAAAGGAAGAACTTCTATAGTGGAGTTGAAAGAGGTTTTGTCTAGGCAGATAGATTTTGAGGGAGAGAATAGAAGGATCTTTGATTTGTTGACATTCAAAGAGAGGTGATTTTGGAGCATCCAGTTCTCAGTAGTTGAGAAGGCAGTTTGAGTTTTTGTTTGGAGCTCAGGGAGGTTTGATGCAGAGCAAACTAAAGTTGAGTCATCTACATATTGTACTATCTTAGTGTTAGGAATGGCTGCATGGAAATCATTAATGAATATATTTAAGAGCATAGGGCCAAGAATGGATCCCTGGGGTACCACAGTTGGGGTGGGAAGGAAGGCTGAGGTGCCAGTCTTCCATTTTACTGCCTGAGATCTGTCAGAGAATTAGCTGATGAACCAGGTAATGGTGTTTTGAGAGAGGTTAAGATTGGAAAGGCACTGAAGAAGGTGGGTATGGGAGACTGTGTTGAAAGCCTTGGAGAGGTCAAGGAGGACCGTGGATACAAGTTCACTGGAGTCATGCGCATGGTTTACGATGTCTAGAAAAGAGAGAAGAGCTTTTATTGTGCTATGGCCAGGACGGAACTCATGTTGTGTTGGGGTGAGGAGTTGGTTATGTGTAATGAATGGCATTAGCTGGAGGTGGATGCATTTCTCAAGAATTTTTGAAATAGGGGAGAGAATCGCTATGGGTCGGAAGTTGGAGATGTTATTATTTTTGCCTCCTTTATGGAGGGGTAGGATAAAGGTTGCACGCCACAGTTTGGGGTCATATGATTCTTGTATGGATCTGTTGATGAGTATGCTAATGGGGATGGTGATGCTGTCTGCTGCAATTCTTAAAAAGAGTGAGGGGATATTGTCAGGGGCATTGGAGCAAGGCTTAAGCTTAGAAAGTTTTTTTATATATGAGGAGGGGATGGGTTTGAGGTAGAATATGAGAGGTCAGTTTGGGGTGGAAGGTTGGGCAGAGGGTTTGATTTGGGGGGGAGGTGTTGTTGTTTGGGAATGTTTTAGTGAGTTCTGCTATAGAGTTAGTAAAGAAGGAGTTGAACAGCATAGCTATTTCTGGGTCAGATTTACTAGTGTCAGGGCAAGGGTTGTTTTTGTTGCCTGAGTTGAGAAGTGAGTTGATGGAGTTCCAGAATTGTTTGGGGTTAGAGGAGTGGTTAGACTGGAGTTTGATATAGTATGCTTTTTTGTCTTGTATGATACGTTTTTTGGCTAAGTTGTGGAGTTGTTTATATTTAAGAAGGGTGTCAGGGTGCCTATTATGATGATAGTGTTTCCAGGTCCTGTCCCTTTGTTGCATGAGTGTTTTAGTATCTTTACTAAGCCAAGGGGTGGAATTGGTTTTTATACATTTTATTCTTGGAGACGCTTGGGAGTTAAGAGTGTCTAAGAAGGTTGAGTTGAAGAATTTGACAGCACTATCCAGAGGTAAAGCTTTTAGAGTGTCCCAATGTATCAGTTTGAGAGAATTGGAAAAAGTTTTAGGGTTAAAGTTGAGATTCCGAGTATGGATATATTGGTGTAGATGAAGAGAGGAGGGGGTTGCTCTATGAATGAAGGCTGGCAAGTGATCACTGATAAAATCAGGTAAGGTGCCAGTGCGGGAGACTTTGTTTGGGTGGGAGACAAGGAACCAGTCCAGTATGGAGCCTGGGGGGTTATTTTTATTAGGTCTGGTTATAGCATTTGTGAGTTGAGTGAAATTACATAGATTGATTGAAATGGTGGGGTTACTGGCAGTAATTTTGTTCCAGTCAATGTTCACATCTCCTAGGATGTACCTCTCTAGCTTGATATTATATGAGGCCCATAGAAGAATTTCCTCAAGATATAGGCATCTTCACAAACATTTGTCTTCTCAGTGTATTGTGAACTGGTGTTTATTCAGCTTTGAGAATAAAAAAAATTAAGACTGAATTCATATACCACATGTATAATTTTTGTTCAGGCTATCACTGGATCAAAAGGTTGGAAAAAAGCTCTAAAATCCACCTCAAAGCATCTATAACTCCATGACTTCTGGGTGCCTATCACCACACAAATCACCAGCTTAATTTAGTTATTACAGAGTATTTTTGATCAATTAGAGTGTTTTGAAAGGATGCAGGGAAAAGCAAAGTTGAAAACTTAATTTCTTTCCTTAATCGTGTTTTCCATTTAGGCCATTATTGAATGAAACAGATGTTAACTCTAAAATGCAATTCAGAGCATAAATAAACCTCATGGCTTTTGGGGGCCTGGTGGCCCATAGGCCCCAGCTTAACACAATTATTTCTAATGCAATTATTATAGTGTAATAAGAAGTCCCTTATGGACAGGTAGTTTATAAATGCCTTGCCCTCAATGTCCTATTTGGATACAGGACATAATTATTCTTTTGGGAAAACCTGTCTAGACTTAGAACACTCCCCCCTCCAGGTCTTTAACTTAGTAACGATCTATGAATCTATAAAATGTGATACCTTGTAGTATCAAGTATGGATTGACAATCATTGTTCTTGGTTCATGCTGAAAAGCTACCTTTTCAGGTAAAAATGAACATCACTGTCTCCATCTCAGAATGAATTCATATACCACATGTATAATTTTTGTTCAGGCTATCACTGGATCAAAAGGTTGGAAAAAAGCTCTAAAATCCACCTCAAAGCATCTATAACTCCATGACTTCTGGGTGCCTATCACCACACAAAACACCAGTTTAATTTAGTTATTACAGAGTATTTTGATCATTTAGAGTGTTTTGAAAGGATGCAGGGAAAAGCAAAGTTGAAAACTTAATTTCTTTCCTTAATCGTGTTTTCCATTTAGGCCATTATTGAATGAAACAGATGTTAACTCTAAAATGCAATTCAGAGCATAAATAAACCTCATGGCTTTTGGGGGCCTGGTGGCCCATAGGCCCCAGCTTAACACAATTATTTCTAATGCAATTATTATAGTGTAATAAGAAGTCCCTTATGGACAGGTAGTTTATAAATGCCTTGCCCTCAATGTCCTATTTGGATACAGGACATAATTATTCTTTCTGGAAAACTTGTCTAGACTTAGAACACTCCCCCCTCCAGGTCTTAAACTTAGTAACGATCTATGAATCTATAAAATGTGATACCTTGTAGTATCAAGTATGGATTGACAATCATTGCTCTTGGTTCATGCTGAAAAGCTACCTTTTCAGGTAAAAATGAACATCACTGTCTCCCTCTCAGCAGGGATAAATGGCTTCTTGTTAATGACAGGACTTCACTAATTATTAATACACTTACCTTAAATCTTCTCACTCAAAAATACTGCTCATCCTCTTAATAAATTGTGCATCAAAAACCCTTCCCACTCTACGCAGTTCCGTTGCCCTCATTATTTCTGGCCCACCCTTTACTCTTTCTACTGGAGAAAAACCTCCACTAAACCTACTCTGGCCTGCTGGAATCAAATAGACAATCTTCCTTCTTTCAAGAAGGCTCTCCATTCCTATCCAGTGAAATAATGAAAACAAATGTAACTACTTTGGAAGTACTGGTTAGAAAATGATTTTAACCCACCACCCTTGATATCCCTGCTTTATGCTCATCTACTTAATTAGACTGATACAGTAACAAGTCAGATGGTAGCAGGGGGTATTAGAAAGTAGCATGACTGATGGGGGATATTTAAATGTTTTTATTATTGTTATTATTATTCATTTTGTAGTTCTGCTGCCTAGGCACTGTAGACTGACAGCTACTATACTTTGTGGGCACCTTTATGTTCTACAAATGGTTACTATACTGTCTGGTGCCACCATCTCAACAACTGCATGCTAAATGTAATACTATTCTATTTGCTTTTCTGTTTTTTACAGACATTAAATAAATAAATAAAATAAATATTTACTAGCTGTAGCTGGAGTGTGAACAGAAGTAGGTCAGGGGTGACCTGACTTTTGATAGTGATGTTTTGAATGGCTCCCCCATTATACATTCCTAGGTACTTACTAGGAGGAGTTAGTTCTAAGACTTATCCTGTCCCTGTGGAAAACAACAAAAGTTTTTTTTTTGCACATCAGGACTTGTAATTCTGAGACTCACCTGGCTGAGGTGATAGCTATCAGAAGGGTGGTCTTCCATGTGAGCATCTTTAAAAGAGCAGAAGCTGCTGGCTCAAAGGGTGGCAAGGTTAGTATTAATAGATCATAGCTTAAGTCCCAAGAAGGGATGAGGTTTCCCCTGGGAGGTCTTTCCATTTCTCCCCCAACTATCACTAAAAAACAGGTCTGCACTGTACTCACTGCACTCTCAAGAGCTAAAAACACTGCATCAGTGGCTCCTGATAATTTTCCAAGATGATCCCTACATAGTTTGAAATATGACCAGTGTGACACTGCCAGCCCATCTATCTGGAATTTTGTAAATAATTCTGTGCCATTTGTGAATATTGATATGATTTATACAGAACTGTATGTTATGTACTGAGCTTCAAGAATGTAACCACAGCATATCCTGCTGGAACATAGAAGATTAACTTACAAAACTTCAAGAAAATAAGCTGAAATTAAGTGCTTTATGATGTGCTACAAAAGTTAGTTTAAATGTAGCAAGTAGACACAATGTCTAGAGCTAGAAGTTTTTCTATTGTCTGGAAAGAAAGGTAATTACTAGGTTTAAAATGTAAAGTGTAGAAAAAATATGTATGAAACGGAACAAACCAAGCCTTGATACTGATGTCAACGCATAAAAAGTCTTTTATCGTACAAAGATAAGCGCTTTCGCATCCAAGCTTCTTCAGATCAAACAATAAATAAGACCATCTATTCTTAATTATATACTAAAATCAATTATTACAAAGACCAATCACAAAAATCACTTAATTAGTTTCTTAAAGTGATATAATAACACATGATGAACTAAAATTGTATATATATGTAAAACCTGTGAGCTTAAGATCTCATAAACATGCCTTATAACGTATATAAAATCTAAATTATATATATATTTAAAATGAATATATAGAGCATAAAATAATATTTTAAAAGTACAATTTCATGATGGAATACTCACTTCCTGTGAAGTTACAAACTTCTACATGTTCATGTCTAGCTTCAAATAAATATAGACATATAAATTGATACTTAGAAAATATATAATATTTATCAGAAAAACAACCAAAATAAATAAATATATATGACATGTTGAAAGGCATGCACAAATCACTTTATTTGTCTGCGCTTATTTAATAGAGGCTTGATACTAGCTCGTTCGTTGAGCCTCTTTCCCCTATCTGCCCTGAGTAAAATTATCCAATTATTTTCTATATACTCAGTATGATTTTTAATATCACCTTGTCACATGGTAGTGGGAATGACTTGTAGTACCTGAAATTTAAAAGTATGTGTATTTCCTGCATTAGCTACATGCTTGGCTAGAGCACTGTGCATCGAGCCCTTTTTTATGTGGTAAATATGCTCTCTGATCCTATCTTTAAAATGTCTATTTGTTTTTCCCACATAAAATGACCTGCAGGTCTGACAGACAGCTAAATATATAACATGACATGTTACACATGTAGCTCTAGCTTTTATAGAGAATTCCTGTCTTAAGTCTGGATGATGAAATATAATAGACTCTTCAATATACATGCAGAAATTGCAGTTCTGACATGGTTGTGTTCCATATTGTTCTTCCTCTACTTTATGCCCTTTTCCATAGCACAACAGCCGTCTCAAATTCTTTTTATTTTTATACAGAAAACTTGGCTTGGATCCTACTATCTGCTCAATTTTTGGGTCTACCTGCAAAATAGACCAATTCTTTTTAAATATGTAAAAAATGCTACCATTATCAGATGTAAAAAAAAATGGGTATCTTAACCAAGGATGTTTGTCTCTTCATAGTGCAAGTATTTTCAGTTATATTTGGTCCAAAGTATGGAGCAGCTTTACTTTTACGTAATTCAGGAACATCTTTTAAATTTTCCAGGACTTCTCTTTGTGTATATCCCCTAACACATAATTTATCATGTAGTTCATTCAATTCTTTATTAAAATTTAACTCTGACATATTTAATCTAGATGCCCTAAGGCCTTGTCCCTTTATCAAGTTTTTAAATATATGGCAGTGATAACTACCTTATAGTCTGGGCAAAAGGGGGCATAGCTTGTAAACCTGTGCCAGCCTTTCCCATGTGTGTGTGTATGCGTGTGTGTGTGTGTGTGTGTGTGTGTGTGTGTGTGTGTGTGTGTGTGTGTGTGTGTGTGTGTGTGTATGTGTGTGTGTGTGTGTGTGTGTGTGTTTCTATAGCAATCAAATTTCAAGGTGTGTGTGTGTGTCAGCTATTTGGGCAGGGACATGAAGCTCTGGTTGGACATAGAGGGTGCTGGAGGTCTTAGCTTGGCCACTCGCCTAAGATCTCAACCCTATAGCTGTGCCAGTGGGGAGTCTTATTGGGGATCTGGAGTAAAAGGGAGAAACCATCCCCAGACTGACTGTGGTCTCTGTGTGCTCTTAAGGGAAATTGCACTTTGTATGTACTTGTCATCCTCCCATTGTGTACATCCCTCACTGTTTCCAGTGTTGAGGATTAAGGCTCCTTGATTACTGGGCCAGTGCAGGGGTGTCACAACCAGTCAGGCCACTAGAATCTCTATTCAACCACAGCCTCCAAACAGGCTTCATCCTTAGGGAATGGAGGACTGCAACTGTCATCCCTCTGCACAAAGTGGACCATCAGCAGACCCAGGGAACTAGTGACCCATAAGTTTAACTTGTCTTATATGCAAGGCTATGGAAATAATTACTGTGGTCCTGATAGACAAAGAGACAGGAAATCTTCAAACACTGGAACCATCTCAGTTTGGTATTGTCAAGGGCAGGTCTTCTTCAGGAAGGTCACTAGAGTTTTGGAAGAAGGCAAAAGAATACATACTTCACTTGGGTATTATAGACAAATTCACAAATTTTTTCATAAATCCCTATGTCACTCAATGGATAGCCAAATGGCTAACAGAAAGAACACATGGATTTAGGGTGGGGGAATCCAACTCCACCAACAGGTCTGTTCCTAGTGGTGCCCTACAGGGCTCAGTACTGCGACATCTCCTGCTTAAAATATATTTCTCTGAAATCAAGACAAATGTAGAGGGTCTTTGGCTGACCAAATTTACTGATGACTTCAAGCTGGGTGCAATCAGTGAATCTCCCAAAGATGTAGATATCCTCCAGGAAGGTCTGACACAGACAACTGGTGCCAGAACCATGGCTTAAAACTCAGTGCAAAAAAATGCATAATTATACCCTTTGGAAAGATGACTACTCCTGCAAATTACAACATTGATAACACTCCCCTAAGTGTAGATACAGTGGTAATGGGCTTAGGAACTCAGGTTGACAGTAACCCGAACTTTGATCACCATGTGTCCATGGTAGTGAGAAAATCCTTCATTGTAGTGCAACTTATAAGCAAGGGCATGGCATCCAGATCTAAGGAGATTGCAGTCTTCATTAGACCAGTAATCATGTACAATGCACCCTTCGGCATGTACCTGGCCAGGCATTTGCAACAACTGGAGTAGTCAAGGAGGTTACTCACTAAACGAATACAGGGTGTAAATAATATAGCCTATGCAGACCACCTCAAAGCCCTGTCTCTGTACTGAGTCTCCTACAGGCTACTGAGGGGTGCTCTATGCCTAACCTACAAGGCATTTTTCAATTTAGCCCCAATAGATCTGATACACATTTGCAATAAAACAGCATTAGAATTATCTGATCTAAGGCTCTAAACCTCATCTGTGACATAAACAAAACACGTTGGAAGGATAAGTATGAGTCTCCGAAATTACCCCTTCTCTGGAACAGACTCCCCCACTCAGGTAAAACAGAGCTGTTCCCTAAGCCTATTCATACACAACTTGGACCAATGGATGGGAAATCACAAATTCACCCCTGGCTTGTCTCTTGTGGCCCCTTATGGGCAGGGACAGTTTGTAAATGCCCTAAATGTGTTCTAGCCCATGCACTTTAATAACTGGGAAATTTGGGGCATGAATGGCTAGGCTAAAAAAAGGCACTAAGGCAGTAACCTAATAACATCCTATGAGCCAATGATCCTATGTATAACCCCATTTAGGAACTGTTTTAAGCAGTGGTGAGAATAAACAGAGGAGGAGGAAACAGGAGGCAGGCAGAGATAGCAGAAGCATACAGCTTGATACTGGAAATATTGAAATAACCCAGAAAGATATTCCAACACTAGATTTAGGAGGCATGATACTTTTGGTATGGCACCAAGAAGAAAACCACTTCTATTTGGATAAGTATGATTATCTGGTAGTAGGTTTTCTTGCCTCTCTCAGGATAGTTAGCACTTCAAATGAGTAGTTTGCATTTTTCAGGTTAGAACCCAGTCCTCCACGCTATTAGTTCAAGAGTGAGCAGGTAAAGATGCAGGACAGACCCTTTTAGTTGAGTGAGTAGATCTATCACCAGTGGCAAAATGTAGTATCTTCCTTCACTGTGAGTCAAGAGGAGGAATAACCAGTGCTGCCTTGGCCAGAAGGTTGAAATAAGTATCATGCTTCAGCTGTCTGATCTCACTTTTATCAGTACCCTAAGGATCAGAGGTAATGGGGGAAAGGCATAGAGGAAGAAGTCTGACCATTGGAAGGAGAAGGTGCCCATCATCCATGCCCCTGTCTGATGGGTTCTTAAACAAAACATTTGTAGTTGCCTGTTGTGAGGAAAGGCAATGAGATCTGTGCTGGAGTGTCCCCATTGATGGGTGAGGTCCAGGAAGATCTCTCTCTCTCTCTTTTCGGCATCCATTCATTGGGCCCCAAAGGGTCCCTGCTCAAAGAATCTACTATGGTGTTGTTCTGGCCTGGGATGCTATAAGTGTCAGATGCAATTCTTGTGCCAAATGTCAAATCTTTATTGCCAGACTGCACTGGGGGTAATAATGAGTTCACCATTGCTTGTTTAAGTACCATATGACTATGTTGCTGTCTGTCCAAATCTGCAGTCCTTCTGGCAGTAGGTTGATTTGAAAGATTTCATCCCTGGAAACACAGACAGTAATGTTTTCTGGTTTATGTGAAGTTTTCTTTGTTCTGTGGTCCAGATAACCTGCACCTTTAGGAGTCCTAAGTATGCACCCCCAGCTATCTCGGGCTGTGTGTGGTGATTGTCTTGTCTTTCTCTGATAGACAGAAGACTGCACTTAGATTCTGCATGATGGTGTCTTTCAACCACAGAGGCTCCTTATTTAAGCAAGGGAGAAGAGGCACCAGGGTTTTCAGGGGTTGAGAGTGTTGTTCCCAAGTGTTGCTATAGGTTCACTCTTATTAACCATTGGAGTTTCCTCATGTGCAGTTTTGCAACAGGAATCATTAGGATGCCAGATGCAATGCATCCTAAGGCCCTTAGATATTCCCTTGCAAAGGCTTCTGCTTCGGTAGCAGGCTCTACAGAAAGTTTGTGAGAAAGGAAACCTTATCCTGGGGTAGGAAGGCCTTTTGCTGTACTGATTTTATCAATGTGCCCAGAAAGATAATTGTTGTCTGAGACTGAAGTTGGGACTAGTGGAAGCTGAGAGTGAGACCTACCATCTGAAAGCAATCCATGTTAACTTCCAATGCTGTTTGAAGTCTCAGGATGGATTTCCCCTTGATGAAGCAGTCATCTAAGTAAGGGTAGATGTGCACCCCTAATTTATTGCAATGGGCTATAACCACATCTAGGCATTTAATGAAAACTCTGAGAACAGTGGATAAACCAAATTGGAAAGCACATAATTAGCAGTGCAAACCTGCTGCCACAAACTTTGAAGGCATCTCTTGTGCTTCTTTGCAATAGGAACATAAAGACAGGTATCCTTCAGATCTAGTGTAACCATGTAGGCTCCTAGAAAGTTCATGGGTAACAGTTTTTAAAGGGCTAACATTTTGAATTTGGGAATATATAGGAACTTGGTTAACTTTGACAGGTCTAAGATTGGTCTCCAGGTGCCTTCTTTTCTTAGGACCAGAAAGGTTCAGGAGTAGAACCTTTTGTTTCCTCCACAGTAGGGGCTGGTTGAATGAACCCTTGTGACAGGAGTGGTGGGAAAGAGAAGACCATCTTGGTCTTTTGAGGTGTAGGCATCACTAGAAAGCAGGGCCTTTCTCTGAATTGAATGAAATAGCCTTTTCTATGATGTTAAAGACCCACTGGTCCCTGTTGATGAGTTTCCACTGCTGAGGGAAGTAAAAAAAAAGGTCTTCCTGCTAGAGGGGTTGGGAAAGGCATGGGATTGAGGAGGGAGTAGGGAGAGGGAGCGCTGCATAGTCACAGCTGCTCTCTGGGAGTGGGTAGAATCTTTGGATCCCCCAAAGGTGTACTGCTCAGGTTGCCATCTTCTAGACTGTCTTGGCCTATTTGATCGGGGACCTCCCCTTATCTTGTCTAGGTGGCAGAGGCCAAAGCTTTGAAGAGTAACTTCTGTTATACCTAGGCATGGGAAACAGATAGACTTCTTTTACAGTTTTGATTTGCTCCCACTTTCTGTTCAGTTTCTCAAACACTGTGTTTGCTGGGGGTACAAAAGAGAATTCTTTGTCCAGCGGGTGACTTGGAGTTCAGCCTTTACTTGGTCAGAGAGTGTCTGAGTCCCCAGGAAAGCATATCTAAAGGTAACAGAGCCTGTGGCAGCTGCTGCTCCTCATCATGCATTCAATGCATTATTACCCCATTTTAGAGAAGGTCTGCATTTCTGCAGTGCTGCTCTAGCTTTCACCAGTATTTCTCACTGTAAAGCCTTGTCTGCAATGCCGTCTGCTCTAATGATGATTTCTTCCTTTAAGGACTCAAGTATTTTAACATGTGAAATTGGTAAATGAGAACCCTCACAGAGAGCGTAACAGATGTATATGTCTTTCTGCCAAATCTGGCTTGCAATCTACTTTTTCTGTCATTAGTTAAAGGGTGTCTTACTGCACCCTTAGGAGCACCCTTAGTGGATTCAGTGGACACTACAGAAGAATCAGCTTGTGAGCTCTTGTAGGGGTGTTTGCAGGTGTAAATCATTCTGTAGAAATGATCACGTTTCCTTGGGGCAGGTTTGAAAGAATCTGGGGGCAGAAAGATGTCTTCAAAGACATCATCTAGAACTACATAAATTAGAGGAATAGCCAGTGGTCTGGGAGATGGCAGACTTAGAAGCTGTCTATAATGGGTTTGGCTGGAGAGAAATCTTTGTTCTCCCAGTTAAAGGCTCCCCTTCATCTTCTGCAAGGTATCTGCAAAGGATAAATCTTCTGGGCAAGAAGCAGAACAGAGAGTGTCATCTTGGTCAGATAAAGGGCAAGACTGAGGGAGGAGGAGATGTTCAGAATAAGGCAATTCCTCCTCATCCTCAGATCCTGAATAGTCAGATTCCTCCTGAAAGGAAACATCCCTCCTTCTTTTACTGGGAGAAGCTTCAGAGGAAGGTAACTGTGTCTGACTGGTCTCCATAGATTTCATAAAGGCCATGGATTCCTGGGCTATTTTAAGAAGGTCATGAGTTTTGACCTGGGTATTAGTGGCTGAAGATGGGATAGTAGGCTAAGGAAAGCTGACTGGTCTCTTAGCATTCATTTAGAAAGGGAGGCTGTGGTATGCAATCAGGTGAGTTTGTTTATGCACAACAGCCAAAGAACATAAACTATCTTCTTTGGTAACCAACACTTGGACATTGGAAGTTGAAGACTGCAGAGCGACTTTGGACCCAACCAGTGTTAGCACTGGAAAAAACAAAACCAACTGGCCTGTTGCTATGGTGGCATCCTGTAGAGTAATGTCCGAGGGCTCAGTACTATTAGTCATCAGACCAGAGAGCTGCATAAGCACCTCATCTGAGTTGTCGGCTGACTTGAACATGAACATGGAATGATCACCATCAGCCACTGAATCCTTTTCTTTCAACTATTATCTTTGTGTTTATTGGGCATGGTAGTAGCCGAAGCTGAGGAATGAGGAAAAATTGAAAGGAACTGGATCCGAGTAATACATGTGGGCTGCTAGGACTTCAGCCCTATACTTAAAGGTCTTAGCTCAAAATCTAGCACAATCTGACAAATAGAAACATTGTGTTGAGGCTCCAAACAAAACAGGCGAAAGGAATGAAAGTCTTTATGCAGGATTTGTTTCCCTGCACTTCAAGCAACTATTAACCTTTTTAAATATTAATCAGAAGAAAATTTTCCTCAGTTAGGTAGTTATTTGAAAGCAGGCTGTAAGAAGCTATGGAGAAAACAAGCTAATTAATGGACTGCAAGCAACTGATAAAACCTAGGAGAACATCAGACTGCACAGCTAGAAAGAACTGAAGATGGTGCTGTGGGACACCCCTCTTACACCTTCACTTCCAGACATCTGTCCTCAGCCGTCCATCATCCAGAGATGTTGCAAATACTCTGGAAATTGGGCCAGTTGTGGGCTTTTGTAAGGCAGGAATACCCAAGAATCAGGATTGCAACGCCGACTAAGAAGAGCATCATATGTGTTAAACCAGGGGTGAATTTCTGGTTTCCTAATTCATTCATCCAAATTATGTTTGAATAGAGTAACTTTGCTTTATGTGGAGTGGAAGACAATTCCATAGACAAAGTATGTTTTGGTGCAGGTACCTATCCCAACATGCTCTATTTATTTTGTAAAAGAACTTGAGATTCCTTGAGCAGGTAGTCACGGTAGTCACCCTACCAGTGGACTTGTGAATGTTTACTAGGCTGAGAGGAATGGTCTGTTAAACCTCAATATATGAGGTAGAGGTTATCTCTTAGTAGCCTGTATGATACCAGAAAAAGAGACAAAGCTTTGAAATGGTCTGTGCAGGTTTTGTTTATTTAGGCCTTATTTTTTTTTAGTGGGAAAGCATTGAGGTTTCTCCAGTTGTGAAATGTTTTAGACAGGTACATACTGAATGGAGAATTATATTCAATCATTATATTCAATGATTGGCCTGATGGGAGCTGAGTACAGTAGAATGATAACATCCCTGGACTTGGAAGCTATACCTTTAGATATACATTGTGCAATTAAAAAGGAATTCCTTATAACACTTCATTTTTGACATAGATTCCCAGATCCCAGACTACAGGGTCAATTTTCAGAAGTGTGTTGTGAACATGAAGCATTTGCTGACAGAATAAATAAACTCTTATTTCTCCATTAAACTGAGCTCTTTCATATATGCTTTCAAGGGGGACCTGGAAAGCTACATGATCACCTGCAAATTCCAAAATGGGTTCTATCCTGGGACATCAAGCTCCATGATGGCCAATAGGCCTCGGGCTTGCTTACTAAACCTATGAACGCAAAACCCGCAGTTCACAGTGACTTCTAGTGCAACGCCTCCATCAGACACAGTAGTAACAGTAATGGCGATCTGCACTTGCCTCTACAATCAGTGCTTGTAGAATGTTTCTTTATGTTACCCTACTGCTGTCGTCTCAAAAACAGGTCCTCTTTAATGCAGAGACAAGCAAGGTATTTGATCCTCGTGGCATATGCACAGGAGTGTGTCACTCACTGACATCTGCAGACCACTCAGTACTGCATAATGAGAGTGGCAGCCTTACTTATTTTTAGTATCTACTGTATCATGCTTTCTCCTGCCCCTGTTGGGCATTCCTGTTACTACCCTCTGCAGCAGCAAGATTCAGATACTATCAGGTACAACTGACTTCTGGCCTGCTGTCCTCCATTTCTGTCAGTGAATTATCATTGGCTACACTGCATTGCCTGTAAAGTGTTAGAGCCCTCTGCAGCATGGTTCTCAGCGGACTCTGTCCAAATTTGTGTTAAAACAGTTGTTGATTATCTTTGGCCCCCTATAGTGCCCCTTCCTTTTCTCAACCACATTTGCAAGCATGTTTATGTTCTGTTTCACACAATTTTCCCTTCTTAGTCCCATAGCTTTCACAAATGTAGCCATTAGCTGTTATATTTTCTCCAAAAACACTTACATATGACTCACGTCCTAGCTTATCTGTGAGGTATTTTATGCAGAATTGCAAATCACTTGTACATTTTTGCAGTAAATCAATAAATATTCCTCAGATTCACATAGCAATTCAGTAAGAGTATAAATAATTTGTACAATGAGTCCGTTTGGCAGATTACTGAAGTCCTGATATGATCAGAAAATAATGATGGTGAAAGTGGAAACATTTACATTCAAAGGCTTAAATTTCAGATTTGAAAAATGGTCCTTCTGTGTAAACTACTAATTACTGTGAAATGCATCTTGATTGCTCCCACTTTCTACAAGTCTGTAAGTAAAGTCAACCCTTAATAGCTCATACATTGCCAGTGGGGTAGCAATATTGTTCCAAAATCATCTCACCACTGAACAAATTGATTATAACACCCAAGAAATCAAAGATGTTGAAGTAATCCTTGCCAAACTAAACCTAACTCAGACAAACATATAATTATTGCAGGTGGCTACATTCCACCAGGCAATAACACTACCATTAATCACAAATGCAATCACCATCAACCACCTTGAAGAAATAAAGCTGTAAGATACCAATAAAGGCTGTCCTCCTTATCAAACGTATATACTCCAAAAAGCGATAACCAAGTTACATACACAAACTTTTATTACGAACCAAGCAAAATAAAAACAGATTTAGCGCTTTCATCTCCTAAGACAAAGACTTCATCAGAATCATCTGCTTTACCATATTTCCATCATTTAAATAGTATTAAAATACATTCCATTGGTTGGTCAATTAGTAAACTATTTTAACCCATGAGGGTCCAATAGATTATAATATGTGAAGTTCATATTACATTTTGTGATATAAATAGCTAAGTATAACTTTAAATACATAAATAAATGCAGATCAATAAATATTAATTTGTTTCACACACAATAAAAACACCCTACTACAGTTCCTAAACACACTGAATTCTCTAACACTAAGCATAAAAATAAGGCACAGGTTAACATTTTCCAATAACAGTATCTCATTGTACAAAAATTACTACAGTGCATTGCATTTCTTTTCCCTAAATGCATATTAAAAAATATATATATATATATATATATATATATATATATATATATATATATACACACACACACACACACACACACACACACACACACACACACACAAATGGATTAATTAAATACATTGTTAATGAATCCTAAAATACATAAAATTCATAAATAACCCCTTATTTATAATAAATTATTAAATATAAAGTGTGTGTTAAATGTAGATATAAATCAATCTACAATAATATACAATGGCATACAATGGAATTCTTTGTTGCTTAACCCCTCCCCCAGGAATAGTATAGGTATATTTTTGTATTTATTTACATTTCTGTGGGTCTAATGAAAGTAACTTTAAAGCTGGTGTAATGGTAATATGATCATTAATACCCGGATTATTGCAAGCATCCAGTCTTAGCTGCCATATCATTTCTTGAAATTCCAGGTATGTCTCCCAATCACCTCCCCTTTCATTATGCCTAACTTCTTCTAAAACCCAAAATTTAAAATCCATATTCCTACATTTTAACGTGTCTATATAGGGCATTATTTTCATTCTTTTTGTTTATGTCCCGTATATGTTCATATATATGAACTCTTAAATTCCATTTGGTTTTGCCCACATAATATGCCCAACATGTTTTACAATATGCCAAATATACTACTCCCTTTGTATAGCAACTACAATATGTATAACTCCTAAGCTTAAAATTAATACTGGGTATAATCAATTCCTTTGTGCCAGCTATAAATGGACATTGTGCACATCTCCCACATTTATAAGTACCAAGTCTTACACATGCCTCCTCTCTGTTATCACTCTGTTTTTTCTCTACTATAGTATTTAAATTCATATTTCTTCTAAAACTATATTTTAAAGGTTTTTGAAATACTTCCACTCTTGTTGGCATTCTACTAAACATATTCCAAATCCCATTAATACATTTCTTTATCTACCCCATTTCTGCATGGTAAGTCAACGTTAAATAGGGTAGTTGTGTTCCAAGTTGTTGTATATTGCTCTATAATTCACTATTTCTTATAATATGTCCACTAGTCAATAGTGGTAAATACCCCGTACCCCATTTTTCTATCAATTCTTTCTTAATAGTCTCAATCATCATATATGGGTACCCCCTTTCCTTAAACATATTGTGAACATTTATCCACTTCTTTCATGAAGTCCTTCCTATCCGATGTCATGCTTGCCACTGTAATCATCTGCCCCTTTATGATATTCTTTTTGAGATAATGGGGGTGATCACTTTGGTAGTGCAAGTATGAATTGGAATAACATTCTTTTCTGTCTTCTTCTTATTCTATATGTCTTATTTTCATGTTGTTGTTGTTTGTCTTTCGGCTATTTCCCAGTAAGGGGTCGCCACAGTGTAACTCCGGTCTACTAATGATTGGCAGTAGATTTTTACGAAACGCCAAGGTGCCAGCTTGATACCCAACCTTCAACGAAGGCACGCCCATTTACGCACACATGTCTTTCGAACGTTACCCAACCGCAGGCAGGACATGCATACTCCACACAGAAGGCACTCCCAAGCCCAGCCGAGAATCGAACGGGAGAACCTCTGCCTGTGAGGTAACAATGCTACTGCGGTACCACCTCGGCTTTTTCATAATCTTTTATTAATCCTAACATCCAAATAGTGTATTTCATCCATTTTAGTTTTGAAAGTAAATTGCAAAAAGTCAGTACTATGATTTATAAAATCCATAAATTCATATATCATCTCCAGAGTACATTCCAATAGGATGAAAATATCATCCAAATAACGGCAATACCTCACAATATTGTGACAAAATCTGGATTTAAATACATGTCGTTGTTCCCAATATAACATAATTATATTGGCATATATAGGGGCACATGCCGAGCCCATCGCCACCCCCATCTAATTGATGGTATATGTCCCCCTGAAAATAAATATAATTGTATTTCAATACTAGTTCCATATTTTCTAATACTAGTTTAAATTCATCCGAGGTCAAAAATTCAAATTCAGCAAGCATTTTTTCAAACCATTCCAAACCTTCACTGTGAGGTATTACCGAAAATAAATCCTTAACATCTATTGTTAGGAATACAAAATTGTCCTTCAATGGACTAGTACCAATTTTATTTAAGAAATCCCATGAGTTCACCAAAATATGTGGATACTTGGGGTAAAACTTCTTTAATTTTGTGTCCACATATATAGCTAAAGGCTGGGTTTTTGACCCTTGTGAAGTAACTATGGGTCTCAAAGGGGGATTTTCCAACCCCTTATGTATTTTGGGGATGCCAAAAATTGCTGGTATTACTGGTTTGGGTACACTAAGGAAATTAAATAAATTAATATATATCAACCCTTGTAATAGATTATCTTCTAACATCGGGTCTATTCTTTTATATGATATATTGAGTTCATTCCTTGAAACAATACCATACCTATCGTCTGTATCCAAAATACTTAACATCCTGTTAGTGTAATCCCACTGATCCATTAGCACTACCCCACCCCCTTTGTCGGGTTTCATCACCCTAATTCTCCCATTGTTACTTAATTCTTGGAGTATTTCTTTTTCTTGTGTTGTTAAATTACTTATAGTCACCTTTTTCTTAGCATATTCATTCCTTACTATACTTGTAACACACATTTCAAAATTATATATATCCTGTTGCAGGGGGAGATTAAAGGTACTTATTTTCTTCGGCATATTCCCCTGTATATATTGTGGGTTGTCCTTAAACATACATGTCAAATTTAATTTCCTGGTAAAATATTTACATCTTTTAGGTTCATAGGTTCATAGGTTAGTACTAGGCTAACTGCCCTTGTGGGCCATTTTAAGCCTAGCAAATTACCTCATGTGAGAATCAAACCCTGCACCTTGTGTTTGTAAGGCAAATGCCTTAACCATTATGCCATCCTCCCACCCAGAAAATAAATTCCCACTGCCAGTCTCGAACCCAGGACCTTGGTAACATTAGTCTGTATGACCTACCAGTAAGCCATGACAGCCATGATAATTTCTTCTATCCTAGGTGGTTTTATTGGCGCAAAGGTAAAACCCTTTACAAATAAATTAAAATAGTTGTCAGTAACCACCAAATCAGTATAATTATAAATGTTAAAATTATTCTGTGTATGCACTGTCACCTTCCCTTTGTCTTTCACTATATCCGGTGCATTTATTCCATTCTCCTCTGTATATATTCCATATGCATCTTGTAGATCTATTAAAATTATTGGTGAATTTTCTAAATTTATTTATAAACTTTCTAGACTTGTAGTAATACCCGTAGGTACATTGTCTTTTCTCTTCTGAAACTCCCCCTGCCCTGCTGACGCATATGTTGACTCCCCATCACTTCTGCATAGGAGGGTTTTCGGATTTGATTCTGGATTCTTTCCGACCTCCTCAGTCCTTCCCCTTCCCCTAAAGGGTCGTTTCTATCTGAATTACCATTTTCATGTCCAACATTAAAACCATCCCTATCATTGTGTCACGTGTTATATGTGTCATCTTGAAACCTCACATATTCTCCATCTTCCCCATAATTTGTATTCATAGGTTCATAGGTTCATACTAGGCTATCTACCCTAGGGCATTTATAAGCCTAGCCAGAGTATGTTTGGCTTTCGCCACCCATTTTAAATTAATTTTGCTATGCCCTTTTTTGAGGTTAGTATACTGTGCCTCTGTCTAACAGTGACACAGAAGTGATACCTGGGGTAAACCTACGATCTCCCATCCACTCATCAAGATTCCTCTTGAAGAGAGTCAATGAGGGACTCTGCCTAACCTGGACTGGGATTTTATTCCAGAGTGAAAGGAGCCTCTGGGTTATGAATCTGTCCCTCCAGCATGTCCTATTTATTTCAGTGCTGAGGTTCAAGTCTCTCGAGCATGTAGCTCGATGGGATTTG
The DNA here is from genome assembly GCF_019279795.1 of Protopterus annectens. NCBI lineage: Eukaryota > Metazoa > Chordata > Ceratodontiformes > Protopteridae > Protopterus > Protopterus annectens. Next base: position 1,380,279,270 of record NC_056728.1, on the reverse strand, counting down.
GATTTTTTGAGGTGCAGCATGTCCCTTAATTCCGGGTTGGACATGGCTTTATACGTCAGGCACAGGTCGCCTCTGAGCAGGTGGTATGCCACTGAGAAGAGCTGGAGTTTCTTTAACCGGGCAGCATATGGCATCTGTTTGAGCCTTTTGATCCTCTTGGTGAGGTACTTTTGGGGTCTTTCCAGTTGCTGCAGGTGTTTGGTCAGGTACATCCTAAAAGGGGTATTGTACTCGATTATGGGCCTGATGAGGGATGAGTAAAGAGGCACGATGACCACCCCTAATCTAGATGTGAATCCCTTCATGATTAGGTGGGCTATATAAAATGTTTTTCTTACCACTTTGGCCACGTGGTTGTCAAATGAGAGATTGCTATCAACTTGGGTCCCCAGGTCCCTAATTACTTCTTCTGTACTTAATGGATTACCACCTATGTGGTAATTTGTGGGCACTTTGTTTTTGCCAAAGGGGATGACTATACACTTTTTGGCATTTAGCTTGAGACATGGCTCTGGCACCAGTTGTCTGTTTCTATGAGGCCCTTTTGGAGGATGCTTGTGTCGGCTGGAGAGTCGATTATGGTGCCCAGTTTGCAGTCATCTGCGAACTTGGTCAGCCACAGTCCTTCTGTGTTGGCCTGTACCTCCGAGAAATATATACCAAACAAGAGAGGTCCCAGGACTGAGCCTTGTGGGATGCCACTTGTAAATGGTTTGGAGTCTGACATGGCTCCAGCAATTCTAACCATGTGGGTTCTGTCCTTGAACCAGTTTGCAACCCATCTAGTGACATAGGGGTTTATATTTAATCTGGCGAACTTATCTATAATGCCCAAGTGGGGTATTGTATCGAAGGCTTTTGCGAGGTCCAGGTAGGCTGTGTGGACCACCTTCCCTTCGTCAATGGCCTTGGTGACTGTTTCAAAGAAGTCGACCAGGTTTAAGAGGCAGGATCTGCCCTTAACAAAGCCGAACTGGGTAGGATCCAGAGTCTGTAGGTCCCCAATATCTTTATTTATGAGGTCCATGATGATCCTTTCCATAGCTTTGCAGACCAAGCTAGTCAGGCTTATGGGGCTATAGTTTCCAGGGTCAGTTGAGGCACCACCTTTGTGGAGAGGGACCACTGTTGATGTACGCCACTCTTTGGGTACATATCCTGTAGTAAGGCTGAGATTGAACTGTAGTTTTAGGTTTGGGTTTAGCTCTTCTTGGAGTTCATGTAGGATGCAGCCCGGGACACCATCTGGTCCCATTGATGCTGTGTTTTTTGCTTTGGAGAGGGCGGCTCTTACCTGAGCATCTGAGATGTCAGGGGGGCAGCACTCTGCTGGGATAGATATTTGCCCTTTTGGTGGGGAGGGGGGGTGGGGAGTTTGCGCTGAACCTGTCAGCTAGGATGTTGGCAATGTCTGTGGGTTCGGTGTATTTTTTTGTCATTTTGGACTAATTCTGAGCATATCTGGGAATTCCCACCCAGGTTCCTAACATAACTAAAGAAAGCCTTGTGATTATCCTTAGTGTCCTGTGCAATTTTTCTCTCGAAGCTGGCCTTAGACGATTTTATGAGTGCCCTTAGTTTTTTGCTAATACTGACTTTTTGGGATTTTGCTCTACATGTAGTAGCTTCCTCCTTCTATTGTATAGTTTGTTTATGGCTGGGGTCCACCAGACAGGACGTCTGCCTTTGGAGGATTGGGTCTTGGTTTTATTTGGGATTGCATGATCCATGCATTCCTGAAGGTGTTCATAGAATGCATTTATAAAGGATTCTGCGGTCTGGGCCGTACTTTCCACAGGCCCGGGGGCTTTGAAGGATTCCACCTCGGTTTTGAGGAGTGTGAAATTTGCTTTAGAGAAGTTTTTCACTGTGGTTTTCTGGGCAGGGGGTGGGGTCGGGATGTGAATATCCAGTGAGGCCAGTTTATGGTCTGATCTTACCAGTGAGGGATACACTTCTGGTCTGGAGCATAGAGTCCCCATGTTGGTGATGATCAGGTCCAGTATGTTTTCCCCTCTTGTGGGAGTGGTAACAAGTTGTTCCATAGCATTTGAGTTTATGAATTCTAGGAACCTTTGGGCTTGGGTGTTGGAGCTAGAGTAATTCTCCCAGTCTATGTTTGGGTAGTTGAAGTCGCCCAATATAATGGTGTTTGGAGAGACCTTCATATTTTCCAGTGTTCTCAGGAAGGCCGAGTTCAACATTTCTATAATCAACATTCCTCCTTCTAATATTACAATAATAGGCCCTTCCTTGCTGATAATCTTCCATATCTCTCTCTAGCTTACTGATTTTCCTTTTGTGATTTTTTATAATTAAAAAATCAACATCTTGTAGGGTTCTACAATATATGTATTTATATTCTGTAACAGTGAACAAAAGATCTGCATTTATTTCCTGATTAAGTTTCTCTATATCACATTTACATTGCTCCATTATCATTACGTTATTTTTAATCATTGCTTTTAAAATCACTATACCACATTCATTCAAAATATTACTAATAATTTAAAAAAACTCAGTATTTTCTTTAGTGTTGTTAGGAAATTTTTTAACTTTAGGCCTTTCGGCACTATTTTTTGTTCAATACATTTAAACAAATACCAATTGTCCAAGGCTAAAGATTTATTCCTGGTCAACTGGTTTTTAAAAGTCTTACATTTGTCCTTATAACTCACATTTAGCGGTTGCCTTCTTTCTCCTTCCCTTCCCGCACTAGCAAAGGATTTGTCCAACCATTCATTGAAATTCATGTCGGCATATATCTGCAAATGTCTGGTTGTATGTCCCTGTTCTGTCTGGGAATTAAAAGTTCTGGCGGTCGATTAATACCGCCATCTGTAGCATCATTATCCTTGTGTCATTCCCTTCTCCTTGGCATTGTGAGTCTCTCGTCCCTGGCATCTGACGTCATCACTTGCTCTTCTATACTTCCAGGACTACTCTGTGCACATGGAATACTAGTGCCAGAGTCAGGAATTAGTAATAAAGTTTGAGAATGGGTTTGTATAAGCCTAACTAGTTTGCTTAATAAAGAATGATTCTCCATGTTTAAATGGGGACTCCTCGATACCAAATTCAGCGTAAAAGACTAGTAATCACAAATGCAGTCACCATCAACCACCTTGAAGAAAAAACACTGTAGGGTACCATTAAAGGCTGTCCTCCTTATCAAACCTGTATACTCCAAAAAGCGATAACCAAGTTACATACACAAACTTTTATTACAAACCAAGCAAAATAAAAACAAATTTACTCCATGCCACAAGAAACTGTACTATTAGATGACTTTAATATTGACTGGCTGAACTGCTCTAGCCACACTCCAACTACTCACATAGATTTACCCAAATTATATCCACTGCAACCAGAACAGACAAAACCTCAAAACGTGAATCCATCTTAGACTGGATTCTCTTATCTGACCCCACTCTAGCATGGCACTCTGGCTGTCTACCTGACAGTCTAAGTGATCATCAACCAACCTACCTAATTCAGAACAGATCCCATTACATAAGGCAACCCAACCTCAGAGTAATACGTAACAAAAAGACCTTTAAAACAACTGGCTTCATCAATTCACTACAAAGCTGTAATTTGACACCTCTAAAACTACTATCTCTAGATGATGCCGTACAGTACTTTAACTCCACTTTCCTGGAAATCCTAAAGTGTCATGCCCCCTCCAGAACTATAAGACTAAAAGCTAACTATCCTCCATGGTTAACTAAAGATACTAAGACTACAATGAAAGAGAGGGATCTGGCCTGGAGTTAAAAGAACAAAATCAGTAATCTGAGGCAAACCTACCAAGAACCTCAAAACAAAGCCAAAAAACAAATCAAACTAGAGAAAAGTAACTACTACAAAAACATGCAGGAAAAATATGCCAACAACCCTAAAAAAATTTGGGTTACAATAAGTAGAATAATCCACTCAGGTAAAGCCACCATACCAAACCCAGTACTACCAAACAACCATGGCAACATCCCCACGCAATTTAACAAGTTCTTTACCGAAACAGTCCAAACCCTTACCAATGCCCTCAATACCACTAGTAGCCCTAAACCAGGTGCTAGCAAAACCCACCCTACTACTCAAAACAATACCACCAACTTTTCCCTACACCCTGTACCCACTAAAGTAATTTCAAAGCTCCTTAAGAAACTCAAACCAACCACACTAGCTGCTGACCCCCTACCAGCCGAATTCCTTCAGATAGCAGCAGACGCCATAGCCTATCCCGTGTCCATCCTCATAAGCAGGTCACTTGTAAATTCAAAGTCACCACCCTGTGGAAAACATCACACATTATTCCACTGCACAAAGGGGGCAACTCCTTAGAACTCACCAACTACCACCAAATCGCAATACTTTCACCTCTATCCAAGATATTGGAGAGTGTTGTACATTCACAACTACTTTGGTACCTCTTACAAAATCTCCAAAACCCAGCATGGCTTTAGACCATCCCACAGCACCACCACAGCATTACTATCATTTACAGATATAGTTAACCACAATAGAAACAAGGGACTATTTGTTTCTTCCATTTTCTTAGACTTATCTAAAGCCTTTGACATGGTAGAAAATAACATTCTTCTCCAAACTTTATCTCCCCTAAGCCTCAGCCCCTCCACTATATCCTGGTTTACTAGCTACTTATCTGGTCGACAGCAGGCAGTCCTATGGCAAAGACCAGCTGTCCCCCCCTGCTACCAGTATCCATAGGTGTCCCTCAAGGAACCATCCTTGGCCCACTATTGTTCTCACTATTCACCAACCAAATCAATTCCTCCTCACTCACAGCATCAGTAGTACAATACGCAGATGACACCACCCTTATAAGTGCTGTCTCCACCTTAAAGGAACTATAAATCCTCACCCAAAACACTTTTACTCTAGCCAAAACATGGTTCACAAACATCAAACTTATTCTTAACCCCCAAAAAACTAAATTAATTCTTTTCGGCCCAGGTCATGCTCCCCCCTCAACAACACTTTTACCATTCACTCCAAATATAACATTTAAATCACTCCAACTGCACACACTAAACTGTTAGGTGTAGAAATAGAACTAGAACTACCACCCCATCAGTCTGACGAGCCTGATCTGCAAGGCCATGGAACATATTATCATGGAACTTATAAACAAAGACATTGGCAACCTTAAAACACTGGACCCCACCCAGTTTGGGTTCGTGAAGGGCCAATCTTGTCTCCTGAACCTGACTGACTTCTTCAAATCAGTCTCCAGAGCTGTAGACGAGGGTAAGCCAGCCCACACAGCCTATCTGGACCTTGCCAAGACCTCTGACACCATCCCCCACTCTGGAATCATAGATAAACTTACGAAGCTGGGCATTAATCCCTACATCACTCAATGGGTTGCCAACTGGCTTACTGACAGAACCCACACTGTAAAAGTAGCTGACTCCAAATCCAGCTCCAGACAAGTGACAAGTGGATTACCTCCAGGTTCAGTCCTGGGACCTCTCTTGTTTGGCATCTACTTCTCTGAAGTACAGGCCAACACTAAGGGATTGTGGCTAACAAAGTTCGCAGATGACTGCAAACTGGGAGTCATTATTGAATCCCCAAATGATGCTGATACTCTACAAAAGGGCCTTACAGAAACAGATGCTTGGTGCCAGAGCCATGGCTCAAGCTCAATGCCAAGAAATGTATAGTTATCCCCTTTGGGGAAAAAACATGTACCCGTGAATTACCACATAGGTGGCAGTACACTAAACACCGAAAGTGTGATAAGAGACTTAGGGACACAGGTGGACAGTGGTCCCACCTTCAATAACCACATTGCCACAACAGTCAGGAAATCCTTCTATGTGGCACACCTCATCACTAAGGGCTTTTCATCCAGAAAAAAGGAGGTCATTGTCCCACTGTACTCATCCCTCATTAGACCCATTATAGAATACAGTGCCCCATTTGGTATGTACCTCTCAAGACATCTGCAGCAACTGGAAAGGCCGCAGAAATACCTCAGTAAAAGAATCACAGGCCTAAAGCAGATGCTCTATGCTGACAGCCTTAAAAAACTCCAGCTATACTCTGTCGCATATCGTCTACTTTGATACGATCTCTGCTTAACATACAAGGCCATGTCAAACCCAGAGCTGTTGGACATGCTACACTTAAAGAAATCCCAATCCCTCAGAGCCACACACTCCAGGGGTCTAAACCTTGTCATCACAATAAACAAACCATGCTGGAGGGATAGGTTCCTGACCCAGAGACTCTCCAGACTCTGGAATAGACTGCCCATACATGTCAAGCAGAGTGCCTCTTTGGCCCTCTTCAAAAGAAACCTTGATGATTGGATGGGAGAAAGAAAATTCACTCCAGGGATCACGTCAGTCACCCTGCTAGACAGGGGTCCAGGGAAGTAAATAGTGTGGGAAGAAATAGCCAAGGAATTGTTATGGCTAGGCTTGTATAGGCCCTAGGGCCGATAGCCTAGCACCAACCTATGAACCAATAACCTCAAATTTGACATCCATATAGCACAAACCATTAAGAAAGTTAATAAAAAACTAGGACTTATTTGTGGGAGCAAACACTTTATCACAAAACAAACCAAAGCTACTTTTGCAAGAACTCATCTCTTATCCATCCTTCTCTATGCCTCTCCCATCCTTACTAATCTCCGCCAGAGTGATCTGAACAAAATGGAATCTTGTTATAACAAAATAGCCAAGTTTGCTACTGAAACCTCATACAAATACCACCACTGTCTTGCCCTTAACCAACTCAATTGGCTCAAGCTACCTCAACTACTTCTGTTTAATCAAGCCACAACGGCACATAATCTCCTCTACCTTCCAGAAAAAAACCTGCACTACAAAATGTAATTAACTCCCACATCCCTACAAGATCCTTACGATCTAGTTCTCAGAACCTAATAAGTGTTATCAGACACAAAAATGATGCTGGTAAATCTCTCTTTGCTTGCACTATTGCCAAAATCTGGAACTCACTACCTAGCCAAATAAACTCCACCACCTCTACTATTCAATTTAAGAAACTCCTGAAAACCCACTTCTCAAATAATTGGCTCTGTTCATGCTACTCCCCAGGTTAATTTGCACCAATACCATGTTCAAGGATTCTATAAAGGTCCCCTAATTCCTTTCACTGTAAAGCTTAATAATCACTTGTTATTTCTGTAACAAAATATTGAGAGTACTCATAATTTAGAAAGACAAAACAAAAATGTTTTGTTCTTATGTTTATATTTTATATTCAATATAAACCCCATTATTGGATTACTGTATGGTGACTTTATTAAACAAATTGTTAAACTATAGCTAGCATACGTTTCCATGGAATCCATATCTCTTTGTGATATTCTTTTGTAATTTCTTTATGTCATGCTATTGGAGCTTTTCTCCCCGGGCCGCCGCTAAAAATGGATATGTGTCCAGTCGGACTTTCCCGGTTAACAAATGTAGAATGAATAAAAATAAATAAACATAGTACTGCATACTCCCTATCTATGACTGCATCAGTGCCTCTCTTATGATCAGTGTATATATGGCATTGCACTGGGTCTCTTGTAGTTATTTTTAATGTCTGTCTTTCCTTAAGACTCAGATAAGTTTTTCTATATTCTGCCATTAATGACTTCTATTGTAGTGCTTCTTACTGCAGTTTCAGTAGCCAAAATGAGAAGGGTGATTAGCATTAGGACAGTGGAGGACCAAGACTGAAAAGATTTTAGTCAAGGAAATATTCAGTCACCATCACCATTCTGTCCGCACACAGTAGCACATTCTCCAGTTCATCTTCTAAAATTAGACATACAGTTTCTAATAAATTCCCAATGTAGCACCACACTGTCAATGCGTCATTTATTCTGCAGTCTATTTATGAAATTAGCACTTTATTAAAATGTGACCAGTTTTCACACTATTTAGTTACTGGAATTGGGTCATAACAAACATAGGTTCATAGGTGTGTACTAGGCCAACGGCCCTAGAGCCTTTACAATCCTAGCCCATAGAAGTGCCCTGGCATCAGGCTGCCGTTAGTTCTCGGTGTCTATATGAGGAAAGCTCAAGGCAGAGGGATGAGAACAAGCAGATGAGATCATTAATTATGTATGGTAAGTTCTGCTTTGTAACTTTGGCCATTTCAGTCCTTGACTTTATAATTAGAACACATCCATTTCTTAACACATCATTAATATGTTAACATGACAGGTACACATCCTAAGAGTTAGGATAAAATAAATGCACATCTACTGCGGCAAATTTATCTTTCATTGCAGAGTGCTGCTTTTTTATGCAAAAGTGTAGTAAAAAATGTATCTTGAAAATCTGTGTCAAAAATATCGACAACCAGGGAAGCTATAAGCCTGCCTTTTACTAATCAGACAACTCCATAACATTTACATTTCTCAGTATTTCCACTGGCACCTTGTTACAGAGACTTGTCATTCTGACACTTGCCATTTTCAGATCTAAAATGATTTAATTTTAAGTACCAGAAGGAAAATGCTGCATTTGCCCTGCAAAATGTCCTCCACTGCAAGATCCACCATCAAAATTAGGAATAGGCAGTGAAAGTGGGAAACATTAGTGTTATGACTTTAACAAGAATATGATTTTCAACAGTTTGCAAAACATCTATTAAATATTCAGACCATTTCAAGAATATAACCCGGGATTCTTATGATACAGGCTAGAACATTATTATTACTACAATTATTTATTTTCACTACATAAAAGTACAATGTGCATTCATTGTTGAAACTCCTCAGCAAACCATAACATAAATAAGTTTGCTTCTGCTTTATGCAGACTTATAAAATATTTTGATAAAATTCTGCAGAATATATACTCTGCCATATTCTTATAGGGTATACTTTTACCACTTTACAGCATTTTCCTTCAGCTCTTACTGAATACACGCATGTTTTGCATTATACATAACATTTTTGCTGCACAGACCAAATGTTTTCTAGCAGTTTAATGAGGAATTTCATACTCATGACACCAAATAGCAGTGAAGACAACTGGTTCACGTGTGGTGAAATATTTCTGGCCCTCCAATATACCCCACAACTGTCCAGATTTTTGCCTGGTATTTTTGGTCTCTTCCTCATAAAATTTGTGTTTTTCTGGTAAATTATTGATGAATAAATTCAGTAATTAATGACAGACATGTAAGCTTCAGACTTCATATCCTTCAGAAAATGCATGGTAATGCAAAGCATGCTAGTCTATCTATTTCTAGGGTTATAGAAACAATCTTTAAAATTCTGCCCCTCATCTAGGGCCTTTATCTTACCATTATTTTTGGCTTAGTCCAGAATTCTTGCCCTTCGTGTTACCAGCCATCAGCCATGTCCCAGTGTATTTTCACTCTCAACTGGTCAGTTCGGCCACAATGTGGGACTACCATTGGAGTGGATTGTACTAGTAGTTGCTAAGTCCTAGTTCCCCCTTACTGGACAAGAAGGAAAGGACATTAAACATTTTGGTGCAGTGTCTGCCTTAGTGCCCCAACCAGAGATGGGTGAACCAACAATAGTTACTTACTCCCACCTCTTCCAACATCCGGACCTATACTTGAACTCTAACCACTAATGCTGCACTAGTGATTTAATTCTATAGAGAGTTCATTTTATGTAGCTTTCTCAAGTACAGTACTAGACAATTTGTAGTTTGAGTGGGAAAGATGTTCCTTTTTGTGACCGCAGCTTTCACACTAAAGAAACAGTTTGGTTCAGGTATGCTGATGTTACATAAGCCAGCTTCATTCCGGAATTGACTGTGGCACTGTATATGCGTATTGCAGATCTCACACATCTCCATTAATTTACAAACACAGCATTAAGTAGCCATAAGCCACACCATGAAATAAATAATGCTGTTTTTGAACAGAATTTTAGCAAACTAAAACACATACTAATAGTGATGTCACATACCTCACCAGAAGGGTGATTGCCAGCATAACAAAGCACTAAAAATATAATACCATGACATACTTAAAAATCTGAAATGGACAAGATATCTATCACAGCTTGGTTTTACTACAAAATCTTTTAAAACACTGAAAAAAGTGAACTTTTAGTAAAAAAGATTACTCTGAAGAAAAAATAAAGCTTTCTTACAAAGAAAATTGTGAGGGACTGTTATTTAGCAGGTCTGCGTTGCCTATGCAGAAATAGATTTCCCCAGGGACAATAGCACTAATGATCTGTGAACAACTATTTACAAAACCTTTTTAAATATTCAGGTTCACAGTAAGCTTCAGTCCTGGACTTAGAAACCCCAAGTAATAACTAAATTAATGCAGTCAGTCACTAAAACTGTGAAACGTTCAGGCAGCCAGACACTGAGGATGCTGGATTGAAAAATAGAGCAATTAGGGAGCCTTTTCAATGCCCGTTGCTTGAATCCATCAACAGTGTCTGTGTTTAACCAATGAATGCAGAAGGGAAGTGAACTCAGCAGTCGGAAGAACTTAAAGTGAAAGGACAGCCTGCCCTTTTCATGGAGGTCAGAGATACAGTCTCACTCTAAAATTGCTGAGAACGTAAACCATGTAGCTAACAAAGATAAAATAAAGTGCATTATTCAGTCATTAATACAGAATAATTACTGAATATTTGACTGCCCTACAATTTGCCTGTTAATATACTTCACAATGACATATCAAGGCAAAGTTTATACTACTCTACACACAAACACCTCTGAATATCCACTACTCTGCAGAACAAAATAAGCAAAACATACTATATAAATAGAATCACAAAGGGTGGACACTCACTCCGAACATTGTCATGCTTCAGGTAAGGTTTTCCATGCAAGATTCGTATATCCAATTTAGTTACTACTGCAGGGACTGATACTTAAAACTGCTTAGCTGTGTTCTGCCTATAAATAGCAACACGAAAGTCTAATCCAAGCTATTTTCTAGTTAATGACAGGTACTCACAGTGAAGGAGTCCAAGACCTAGTGTTTCCTATGGGAAGTATGGGAATTAAAATAAATGCAGTCCTTAAGTAGTCTCACAGCATGCACACCTGAGAGAGCACACAATGAGAAGTGTGTAGTACGTGTCAATGTAAAACAGACTAATATGGCATTTGCATATGTAAATACACAGCATAAGCTAGTATACTGTAACTGAACTGAAAATATATACTAGCACATCACATCAGTACCTTTACACTGAATTACAATGATGTCACTCGGTCATTTAAAATGCATAGAATCATGCTATCTTTCAAGTCAAGTTATTACAGTGTATGATAAAACATAGCATTGCAGTCAATGCTATCTACACAGTTTAAGCATTGAAGGATGAATGGGACAAGATGTTATCAACAAAATTGTCTTCAAGTGATTCTGTAGTTCAGGGCATAGCTCAAGGCACTTCTGGTACCATCAAAAAGTCAGAGCATATTACACTACAGGGATACTAATGGGAAAAGGCTCTCAGTCCATCCAATCTGCAACAAGCCATGTGCTCTCTTTCTCTGTCTTTTCTCTCTGCTTGTGCTGGGCAGTTTTAAATCCCTTCACAGAAGTATTCCACAGCAGTCTGCTTGGCAGAGCATTCCAATGAATCAGCACCCTCATCATGAAGTCATTGTGCTCAACTGCTGTTTTAAATCTTTCTCCCCAGTTCTAACTGATACCCCTGACTCCCACCCTGTTCATACTATGTAATCCTATGCCTAGAACCTCTTCTGCAATGATGTTATGCATTTTAATCATACTCTTGGACTCCATGTTCCTTAGCCCCCTTATTACCTTGAGAACCTTTACCCGAATACTTATAACAAACTTGATGTTTCATTTCTTACATTTCCACCATAACTAAGCATAATATTACAAATAAAATCTCAAAAGCATCCTGCATAACAGAAAAATGATATCTGCGTTTAGGCTTTACAACCACCACCATATGCAAATAACACAATCATTTTTCCACCTTTGACACTGCTTTCTTACACTGTATGGCACAAATCAACGGTGAGATTTTTATCACATCTATTTCTTTTTCTTTTGATATCCTCCCTGGCTGGGATACATGTCTCAGTATATGTCATCCATTGGTTCCCTCCATCAAATGAATATGTTTGCACTTCCTCATACTAAATCTAAGCTGTTTCGTGATCATCTCAACTCATTCCCTCCAGTACAGCTCTTTTGAGTGTGTACCTTTCACTCCCAGTGGGTGTGGCTTGAGCCTTTAAAAATGAAGTTATCACCTTACAATTCAAACAAATATACATATCTCTGGAACTGTATGTCACACAAACTTCTCAACTGTCCAGATTTCTGACTCATATTTTGGTCTGTTCCTCATAAAATTTGTCGTTTTCTTGCAAATCACTGAGGATTGAAGTCATTAAATAATGACACACATTTGAGATTCAGACTTCATATTCTTCAAAAAATGCATGCTAACACGCATCCTTTTCTTCTAGTTACTTTGTACATTTGTAAGAGTAATATTTAAAATCTGTCCCTATTTCCATGCCTTTATTCCCTCATTATTTTAGGCATTGTACAGATTTCTAGCCCCAAGTGGTTGAGCGGTATGTGTACATGTTACTAGAAAATTGTAAATGGCAAACTATTCAGGATAAATTAATCTTTACATTGGTGGAATTCATTCAGTTTGATGCATTCAATGGGATTTTATAAGCCAAAATACAGGCAGTGAATATTAATTTTGTAATGTTGTATAAACAGCTTATGCTAGCTCAGTAACTATTCAAGCAAGACACATACTGCCAGCAGGTTTCTCTTCATACAGCTGTGAGCTTTCATATGAGGCTATGCAGTTCTGTCTGTGTTATCTGAATGTTGAGATGTTTAAATAAATATGAAAATTATTACAATACAAATAAACATTAAACAAATAATATTCAATATCTCTCTAGCTGTATTAGATAGAGGTCAAATATCAATTCAGTTGTGTTTGCCATCATGTATGCTTTAAGATAAAATATTCTGATAGCTTGTATGTTGCTTGGTTCTGGAATTATTAATACAAATATGAACAAGCAATATTTGACATCTAGAGGCTTCAGTAGGAGTTAACTGCAGAAACACCTGGAGGCACTCTCGGCTGTAATGAGTTAACAATGACCACCCTGTGGTATGAACACTAGTCCCAGGTGATGGTTACTTGATGCCATTGCCAGTTTATTTACATACAACTAGGTTATCTCCTTTATTTACAGTTTCTGCTGTACACTGCTTAAATGCAGGAACAGGCTTAATTGTATGATTTTACTTTCTTTTGCCACTAAATCATTTTTAAGACCCTTTTTATCTATGACATCACTGCATACAACAAAGGACATGATAATAGCATCAGTTAATCCATCTTTACTTAAATAAATAATTAAAAATAACTAGTTGTTTTGAAGTTCAGGAAAAACATGATAAATTCCTCAACTCGTCAATACTGTGGTATAGTTACATTGCACTGAATTTAGAGATCAGAATTCAGGAATGAACACAGAAAGTTGAACATTTTACTATGACCACTGTCATACACTATCTGGATAACTAGTAACAGTTTAAGCAGCTTGTCAGGTACACAGACATTTGACAGCTGTTTCAAGAAAAAAGGAAGAACTGATTTGAGAACACTCAGCAGCACAACATACTGTGTCTCTTCATTCTAGGTTGTCAGGGCCATTAGCTTAACCTCCCAGGCTACCCTCTATAAGAACAGACTGATTCGCTGTGGTCATTTTTTCTATAGTTTAAGTATGTCAGAAATTCCACAAATATAAATATATATATATATATATATATATATATATATATATATATATATATATATATATATATAATAGAACAAACCAGTGTTGGCTAAGACAGATCATAAACCACTGCAGATCAAATTCTGGAAATCGTTACACAAAACACTGTTTTAACTGAGAAGGATGTTTCCGAAGCTACAAAACTATGAGTTAACAGTTCAGTACAGGTGAGGCAAAGAAATGCACACTGCTGATCAGTTGAGTAAGGTGTGTCTCAAGGAACAAATAGAATATGTTTTGCAGAATGATCTAAGTTTTGTGAGCTATTCCAGAGTTACCAATATTACATGTAAAGACAATAGAACTCAACAGGTAAATACTCTGAAACTACTCAAACAAGTTACACTTAAAGGTTGGTCAAATCACTTGTCAGAATGAGATTCTGATAAAACAGTGTACAGTCCAGAGAGAGGACACTTGTTAGGTAGAGGTCTTTCTAAAACAAAAACTAATGAAAAAACAGAGAGTTCTTCCTACAATTTCTCCCAGACATGTGTGGTGCAATGCAGTTCACATTATAATGACATAAGGAACATCCTTTGCAAGAACTGGAATATTTTTAGGGGTGACCCTAATATTTTACAAGCAGTGGGTGAAAAACCTATTTTCTGTACTAAAGTGGGTCGCAACTTGAAACTTACCTTGGAGGGTAACACGAACAGCAGCAGTGCAAAATCAGATGAATTTTCTAAAGCCTGTGGTTGTTGTACATAGTGTAGATTTATATTGTCAGTTGTTAGTTTGAAACGTGACAATACAAACCAGGACACAGTATTTTTTAAAAAGGGTAATTGTCACACTAGTAAAATAGTATATTTGGCTAAGTGTAATTCCTACCCGGGGTTTTATGTTGGGAAAACTGAGAGGGCTCTCAGGTCCAGGATATATGAACATTTATATGATATTAAGAATTCAAAAGAAACTAATGCCTTATTCAGGCATAGTAAAATATGTACTAATTTTTCTGGATTCAAGTTTGGGATATTGGATATAACAGAAGTAAAGCCCAGGGGTGGTAATTGAAAAAACACTTTAAATAAAAGGGAATTGATGTGGCAGCTTCGTTTGGCAGCTAATCTGTGTCCAGGATTAAATTATTTTATATATATCTTGCCTGCTTTAAAAGAAAGAACAGAAAGGGTTTGATTTTAAAATGTGATTTTTTCATAGAAATGTTTTTATTGGATTGTTTAGTTTTTATAGTGTATGCCTTTTAGGGTATTAATTTATTCAAGGGATTTTTGTTTGATTGGTGGGATTTTAACCTATCCTGTGTTACTGTAATATATTTAAATCCAGATGACTGTTTATATATTGTTCTGATGAAGTCAATTTTACTTTGATGAAAGCGCTTAACCTGGAAATAAATTTTGTGTCTATCAGTCCTGCTGGTGAATTTGTTGGTTTTTATATATGTATATATACACAAATAATACAGGTGCTGTTGCAACTTAGTCCTGAAAAGTATTTTTTTTATGTTGAATTCCAGACATTGACCATTTGGGCAATGTCTACCAGTTTACAAGTAAAGGATTCAGAAATTTTGCTCACTAATAGAAATTAAAGCACATGCAAGTAATGTAAGATCTCCTCAGAAAAATGGTCAGTAAAAAGGATGACACAGACAAGAATCTAATAAAAATATAGCAGCAGTGGTAAGTCAGACTGATATTGGTTTATGCTAGAAAACAGAATTATTTCACTTCAGAAAACAGAAGTCTCCGGACTCTCATTAGCTGAATGAGTGATGAGTTGGAAGCTTAGAAGCAAGCTGCCTGCCACAACTACTTTGCAAATTCTGAAACACAAAAGTGATATTCTTTATTTGCTTAAGAGAAACCAGCAAAGACAGAAACAATACCATTACAAGACATCTAGTGTGTTATGTCAGTTGGAGAAAGGTGTTAAATTGAAAATATGAGGCCTGAATAATCACACAGAGGGTCCATAAGGGGCCACTGTTATTGGTTATATGAAAGAATCAAGGCCATATTATGTTCACGGTCAAGATCTAAAAGCCTATACAGAAAGCAGAAAGTGCTTAATGAAAATGTTACATTGGGAAGGTAAACAGCTAAGTTCAAATTAAAGTCAGATTACCTCCTCAGAGTAGGAAAAGCCAAAAGTTGTTAGAGAATTAATACCAGAGGAACAGTTAGAAGAAGCTCTGCTAAATTCCAATTTGAAGTCAGCCTACTATCCAGATAACTACATGGAAAACTAATCTAAGAAAGTATCTACTTGATGACAACATGAACAACAGACTGAATAACAGAATAATGCACATTCAGATCATTGTACTGTCCATGATATGTTAGCATATAAAGAAGTTTTTTTTTTTAAGACTAGGTGTATAGTAATGCTATAATTCACTATTTATTCTAACACAGTATTTATTTTTACAAAAGGGAGATGTGTTATACAGCAGTATAAAGTTTTAGGAAAGGGAGGCTCCAGTAAAAGGGATGCATATTATGTACCTAATCTTTGAAAAAGGGATGTATATTATGTACTCAGGCATTACTCATGCTTCACTAGTTGTACAAAGCCACCAGTAAAGTAAAATATCACATTATTTGTTTGTACCACAGACACAAACTGCAGCCCCTAGTATCACAAAATTAATACTCAGTTACTCTATCCAAACATCAACCGCCCCAACAGCTGTCATCTATCACATCTGACCTTCTGACTTACTAATGCTCTACAGAAGAGTTCAAAATGGGAACAACCAGCGTTCCATAAAACCCACAGAAAAAAACCTCAGATATGAATAACTCAGAAAAAAAGCAGATGTCATCACTTGTTTATAAATATGCTATTTCCTTCAATACCTCTTTTGTATATCCAATTTCACTACAAATAACAAATCATAGTAGAGTTTTTTTCTTTATAGTCGACAGAAACACAAAGCAAAAATGGCACATGTGGACTTTAACACTTGTATAATATATTTTCTGAAGGAAAGAAGTGAAAAACCAGTAGCACTTGTGTTCAGCTGTGGGGAACTAGGCTTAAATTTAAAAATCTTTAGTAAGCAAATCATGTCAATATTTATTCATTACTCCATACCAGTTTTGAGGCATTTTTTTCTCTTTTCAGTCTTAATAATTGCATAAAAGCTGTTACTGAAATTAAAAATAAATATATTTTGGTACTTTTCTTTTAACAGGGCAACACTTGCAACGCCATTGTTCATCTGTAATCCAGTTCTTATAATGTCTGCTAACCACATATATGTAAAAAGTATTTCTTTTAATAATATATTGTAAAAAATATGTTATTTTTAAATTGTACACATATCTGTTTAACAGACGTCTTTAGCTAGTACATAACAATTGAACGATGGTGTTGAAAATGTCGCCTGATAACTTACAAAAACAGAAAGTAAGAAAACTAAATACATTCATCAAAATCAGATAACATGTTTTTTTAAATACTCATAATATGCATATATATATATATATATATATACATACATACACACACCACATTAATTGTATACAATGAACTGTTTTCCTTTGAAGTGTCTTACTTTAAATTTCTTTCAAGCAGTTGTCAAGTCATGATCTGATCGGGTATCACACACCACACATCCGTGCTAAGCCTCTATCACTCCCTTCCCCATTCATTTTGCTGGCTTCATATAAGTAATGTAGCTTGACACCGACTTATAAAAAATAAATATTTTATTTTGTTTTAAATCAGATTAAAATGTGAGGTACTTACTATGACTACTGGCACAGTACATTGGAGCCGCTTTTATTTTGTGTTTACAATGAAGGACAGCATGAGTGTATTTCAACTGCGAAATGTACAAACTGCAAATTTTGCATGAAATGTGATATGCACCTAGACAGTATTACATTTGTAACCAGAACTACAGGATGTCTGTTCTCCTTAATGTAGAATAGGAAGATGTTTTGGTACTTTATACAGAATGGGGAAAAGCAGCCCTTGCAAACTATAGGTATTTGTCGGTCTCTGTTGCTTTTACTAAAGAATGCTTTTCTTCTTAAAGTGCATAATTGGAAGAAGCTTTTTTTTAAAAATGATTATTCATTTAATTATTTCACACACCTGTTTATATTAACATGAAGAATACATGGTTTCACATTACAATCGCAGCTCAGCTACTGCATTTCAACTGTTTCCCCGATAACGGAAAACAAAGCGAAAAAATTGCTGTTGTCCTGTTAATGGAAAAGTACCTATATTTTTATATGCAGAACATAAATAACCAGTTTCTAACCACAGCTATAACTCCCATGTGATCACTACTATGAAATCCTAGAGCTTTCAGGCTCTAAGTGTCTTTACTTACAGCTGTGGGCCTCAGCATGAAATCAGTCTGCCTGTTGTTCCCAACTACAACCAAGAATATTGATTCCTAATACTTCCCTGTTCTCCAAAAAGAATAATGCATTCATGGAAGTCTAGTGTTAATGAATCCTATCCTTGCTGACTTTATCACATCCCACATTATCCATGCCTGTCTGCTTTACTTTCCTCCCACTCAGGTAGGATTATTCAAGCCCACTGCACAGCAGTCATTAATTTACCTGTGTTAGCTGGCCAAGCTCACTAGACACTGCAATGCTTTAAGGGAATACACCACTACAGGTTGTTGTTGTTGTGTCTTTCAGCTTTTCCCAGTTAGGGGGTCGCCACAGCGGAACTCCGGTCCACTAATAATTGGCAGTAGATTTTTACGTGCCGAGTTGCCAGCCCTGATGCACAACCTTCAACAAAGGTACGCCCATTCACGCATGTCTCCACACAGAAGACGCATTAGCTGATAATCAAACAGGGCAACATCTTAATGTGAGGCAATAACGCTACCACAGCACCACCACTACAGGTATGACAAAATAATAAAAAAAAAAAAAAAAAAATCAATTAATCAACTATGTATCAAAGTCCAATGCATGCTACTCTCATGGTGCCAAATTCCATATATAACTTCCAGCTTCAGTACTTCCAGCTGTTTGCCAACTCATGGCATCCATCTTTAAACTAGTTTCTACTGCAATGCTAACAGGGGTCTCTAAAGTGGCAGTTCTAAACGTAGCCTGCCTGCCTGTCACCCTTCGCTACCAGGACAGACCACATTAGAAATATCATCTTTAGTTATGTTGATGTAGAAATAGGTGGGAGTTTTCAGTAAAAGCAATATTTTTTTCCAGTCTTCCCTTACTTACAAAGGTGGCTGAAAGGTATTCTCTGAAGACCTTAAGAGCAGGTTTAGTGATTTGGGTTCCTTCTATAATTGTTTGTAAATTGCTTTCTCTTGGTACCCAAAGCATTTATAATTCAATAAGAAGTTCATTTTCCTGTCTTCAGTTTTGAGGTTAGTATGTACTCCCTATCTTTCTTTTCCAAAGGTGATTCTTTGTAGCTTTCTTATAGGATTTTATATTGTAGGTTCATAAGTACTGACTACGCTATTGATCTCTGAGGTTCTTAAGAAGCCTAACCTTACATTCCCATGGTAGCTTCATTTACTTGTTTATTGTTTTATCAAATTCATATTGGCTGCGTAAACAGATGGATTAAACTGTCTATATGTTGATTATATACAGGTGAACTATAGTTCTTCCAAATATTTATGCTGTCTTAGAGCTGGACAATCGCACTCCCAGGCAGTAATAACAGAAATGAGCTTAGTATAATTTGAAGAGGCATCATTCAGTCGTCTTCATTGTGTCATGTAAGAATAACTTTAACAATCGGTGCACAACAGTAACTCATGCAGTTTCTGATCCCATAGCCAGAAGATGGGACTGTGCTCCAAGAGTACTGCTTTCATTTGCATCATAAATACAACCAGGTACATTTAAAATAGTACTGCTTTCCATTCATGGTGTAGCCCAAGGTGGTGGTGCTCATAACATGCTTTATGTTTTAAACATCTATGGACATAACGTATTGTGCTTACAAACCGTGAAGCACTACACAACGTATCAGCTCTTTTTTCATTTATTTATTTATTTGTAATTATTTTTTACTCTGTGAACAGGTAAGGCTCAGTAAAGTACATATGTTCACATCAATACAAAGTACATATGTTCACATCAAACAAAGTACGTATGTTCACATCAATACAAAGTTACTCTTTAGGTTAAGTGACTTGCTCAGTCATGTAGAATGTAGCTGGAGGACGTGCGATTAAAACTCCAAATCTCAGTAAGGGAATTGTCATTCTAACCCTAATTTGTAGTCTCTACTGTTACACTGAAATCTGTAGCCCTGTCTCATCCCTTGGCCATTCACATAGTAAATGCTCTTTAAATGCAACCATATAGCCATACTGGAGGCTGAGCTCTCTCAACTCAGTACTGGCGAAACCAGTCAGGAGGAGAAGGAAACCACACCCACTACAATTCCAGTCTCACATAGACCTACCATGACAGCAAACCAAACACATAAACACACAAAAACATACTCGGAAGCTCTAAATAAAAATCTGCCTAAGCAGCAGAGACCTCCAAAGCAGACACCCAAGCAACGGCTACCCCAAAACAAAACACGTGCAACACATAGCTCACAAAGCCAGTGTGCCGAACAGTCACAGCCCTTAAGGCTAAACAACACACCTGATACACTTGTAATAGGTGACTATCGTCAGGCACACTGACATCCCGCTCACCAGGCTGAACAAGGAGAAGGTCACGGTGAGCTGCCTGTCGGGCGCTAGGATCCGCCACATAACACAAGCACTCAGGTCACCCCAAGGCAAGTACAAATATGACTCAGTCATTGTCCATGCTGGTGTGAATGACCTGAGACGTACCTCCCTGGACTACATGAAAAGAGACATAGAGGAGCTCTCTGAGCATGTAGCCAAGGCCAGTATGACCCTGACCTTGAGTAGCATCTTACCCTCACCAAGAATGATGCCACAATATGAAGACAAGATGATCAATTTCAGCAACTGGCTTAAGTATTGGTGCCATTCAAAGGGGATCCAATGCCTGTCAGCCTGGGATGACATGCTCGACAAGCCACGATGCTTCGCTAGGGACGGCTTGCACCTGTCACCCCTGGGCTTTCGGATATTGGCAAAGGCTCTTGCTACCCCCATAGTGCCTTTTTTAGGCAAGGCTCAAAAGACAAACCCACCTCCATAGGTATCACAAGGGATAAGAAACTAAGAGTAATGCTACTCAACGCCAGAAGTCTAAACCTCAAGATGCATGCACTCAAAACTCTCCTTAGCATGGAGAACATCGATATCTGTGCAGTAACAGAAACCTGGTTCAAGGCTCCCGAGAGCACCCCAGCACTACCAGGTTATACCTCATACCATGCTTTTCGGCCCCAAAACTTGGACCGAACCACAAAAGGAGGGAGAGTATCAATATTCATCAAAGATACCCACACCTCCAGGTTGGTGGCACAGCACGAAGCATCAGAGACTATCCATGTGCAACTAACAGTGGGTAAAACTGCCTTCCAGTTTATAGCCTGCTACAGACCACTCGCCCAAACCCAGGAACCCCACTCGGCCTTGCTGAGAACACTGGAAAATATGAAGGTCTCTCCAAACACCATTATATTGGGTGACTTCAACTACCCAAACATAGACTGGGAGCATTACTCTAGCTCCAACACCCTAGCCCAAAGGTTCTTAGAATTTATAAACTCAAATGCTATGGAACAACTTGTTACCACTCCCACAAGAGGGAAAAACATACTGGACCTGATCATCACCAACATGGGGACTCTATGCTCCAGACCAGAAGTGTATCCCTCACTGGTAAGATCAGACCATAAACTAATCTCACTGGATATTCACATCCCGACTCCACCCCCTGCCCTGAAAACCACAGTGAAAAACTTCTCTAAAGCAAATTTCACACTCCTCAAAACTGAGGTGGAATCCTTCAAAGCCCCTGGGCCTGTGGAAAATACGGCCCAGATTGCAGAATCCTTTATAAACGCATTCTATGAACACCTTCAGGAATGCATGGATCATGCAATCCCAAATAAAACCAAGACCCAATCCTCCAAAGGAAGACGTCCTGTCTGGTGGACCCCAGCCATAAACAAACTATACAATAGAAGGAGGAAGCTACTACATGATAGAGCAAAATCCCAAAAAGGGAAGGCATCTCTGATCAGTATTAGCAAAAAACTACGGGCACTCATAAAATCATCTAAGGCCAGCTTCGAGAGAAAAATTGCACAGGACACTAAGGATAATCACAAGGCTTTCTTTAGTTATGTTAGGAACCTGGGTGGGAATTCCCAGATATGCTCAGAATTAGTGCAAAATGACAAAAAATACACCGAGCCCACAGACATTGCCAAAATCCTAGCTGACAGGTTCAGCGCAAACCCCCCCCCCACCAAAAGGGCAAATATCTATCCCAGCAGAGTGCTGCCCCCCTGACATCTCAGATGCTCAGGTAAGAGCTGCCCTCTCCAAAGCAAAAAACACAGCATCAATGGGACCAGACGGTGTCCCGGGCTGCGTCCTACATGAACTCCAAGAAGAGCTAAACCCAAACATAAAACTACTGTTCAATTTCAGCCTTACTACAGGATATGTACCCAAAGAGTGGCGTACAGCAACAGTGGTCCCTCTCCACAAAGGTGGTGCCTCAACGGATTCTGGAAACTATCGCCCCATAAGCCTGACTAGCTTGGTCTGCAAAGCTATGGAAAGGATCATCATGGACCTCATAAATAAAGATATTGGGGACCTACAGACACTGGATCCTACCCAATCTGGCTTTGTTAAGGGCAGATCCTGCCTCTTAAACCTGGTTGATTTCTTTGAAACAGTCACCAAGGCCATTGACGAGGGGAAGGTGGTCCACACAGCCTACCTGGACCTCGCAAAAGCCTTCGATACAATACCCCACTCGGGCATGATAGATAAGCTCACCAGCTTAAATATAAACCCCTATGTCACTAGATGGGTTGCAAACTGGCACAAGGACAGAACCCACATGGTTAGAATTGCTGGAGCCATGTCAGACTCCAAACCAGTTACAAGTGGCATCCCACAAGGCTCAGTCCTGGGACCTCTCTTGTTCGGTATATATTTCTCGGAGGTACAGGCCAACACGGAAGGACTGTGGCTGACCAAGTTTGCAGATGACTGCAAACTGGGCACCATAATCGACTCTCCAGCCGACACAAGCATCCTCCAAAAGGGCCTCATAGAAACAGACAACTGGTGCCAGAGCCATGGCCTCAAGCTAAACGCCAAAAGTGTATAGTCATCCCTTTGGCAAAACAAAGTGCCCACAAATTACCACATAGGTGGTAATCCATTAAGTACAGAAGAAGTAATTAGGGACCTGGGGACCCAAGTTGATAGCAATCTCTCATTTGACAACCACGTGGCCAAAGTGGTTAGAAAAACATTTTATATAGCCCACCTAATCATGAAGGGATTCACATCTAGATCAGGGGAGGTCATCGTGCCTCTTTACTCATCCCTCATCAGGCCCATAATTGAGTAGAATGCCCCTTTTGGGATGTACCTTACCAGACACCTGCAGCAACTGGAAAGACCCCAAAAGTACCTCACCAAGAGGATCAAAGGAATCAAACAGATGCCATATGCTGCCCGGTTAAAGAAACTCCAGCTCTACTAAGTGGCATACCGCCTGCTCAGAGGTGATCTGTGCCTGACATATAAAGCCATGTCCAACCCGGAATTAAAGGACATGCTGCACCTCAGAAAATCCAAATCCCATCGAGCTACGCGCTCGAGAGACTTGAACCTCAGCACTGAAATAAATAGGACATGCTGGAGGGACAGATTCATAACCCAGAGGCTCCCTTCACACTGGAATAAAATCCCAGTCCAGGTTAGGCAGAGTCCCTCATTGACTCTCTTCAAGAGGAATCTTGATGAATGGATGGGAGATCGTAGGTTTACCCCGGGTATCACTTCTGTGTCACTGTTAGACAGAGGCATAGTATACTAACCTCGAAAAAGGGCATAGAAAAATTAATTTAAAATGGGTGGCGAAAGCCAAACACACTCTGGCTAGCCTTATAAATGCCCTAGGGCAGATAGACAAGTATGAACCTATGAACCTAAAAGACGCTCATAGTGCTGACTCTATAACTTCCAAGGATAAAGCCTTGACTAAAGCCAGGATCTGAGTGTGTGTGGTGGGGGGATGGAGAACCCAGCACTTTGGGGAAAGAATGAATGGCTGAAATTTTACTTGTTCTCATTAAAGACAATTTTTTTGATGATCCTATTTGTAAAGTGATATCTAGCAGTGGCCAGACATAGTCCCAGTGCACAAGCCATCAGACACTACAGCTAGAAACCCCACTTGGAAGGTGTGGGAGGTAACACTCATGCCTACTCCCTGTATGGCTCCATTGCACATCCCACAAAACAGCAGGTACAGACCAAGAAAAACACTGTAAAGTGTCAAGTTGTCAAGCTGTCCAGGATAGTGGCACAACACAGCTCTTCTCACCTTCACTGACAACTACGCCCATGAGAGGATGGGGCAATGGATTCATGTGATGAATGTGATCTTCAGACAGGAAAGACAAAAGAATTTTGTGAAAATGTATCCATTTTCCACTGCTAATTACATTGCTTTTTAAGTCATTATATACCATTAAAGAATAAAGCATGATGAAGGCATGGATTTAGAATTTGTTAGCCAGAAATCTCATACTTAGTTTTGTTACCTCTACATATCTTGAGTCCTAGAGAAAGTGTATCCTCCATTTAGCTAGAGAAAGCGTATCCTCCATTTAGCTAGAGAAAGCGTATCCTCCATTTAGCTAGAGAAAGTGTATCCTCCATCTAGCTAGAGAGTGTATCCTCCATCTAGCTAGAGAAAGTGTATCCTCCATCTAGCTAGAGAAAGTGTATCCTCCATCTAGCTAGAGAAAGTGTATCCTCCATCTAGCTAGAGAAAGTGTATCCTCCATCTAGCTAGAGAAAGTGTATCCTCCATCTAGCTAGAGAAAGTGTATCCTCCATCTAGCTAGAGAAAGTGTATCCTCCATTTAGCTAGAAAGTAAGATGCCTACGGGATGAAAGTAACACCTTGCTTAAATGGGCCAAAAAATGCAAAGAAAATTCCATAAGTCAATATATGAGCCATATAGATGGATAATCTCAAGAAATAAGGCAATATTCATGACTGACCACAGACATGATCAAGTGCTCTACAGCTGCTGAACTGTTGAAATGAAGTAAACAACAAAGATGTGTTTTATTCACAGCAACAAAACTATGATTACTATTAAAAGTATATTATATTAAGATATGTTTAATTATATAGGTAAAGAAATAAAAAATTAAAACAGTGAGCAAACATAAGTTCCAAAGTCTGTCATCCTTTATGACAGTACTGTTTCATCTTAATATAAAACCTTATATACTGCGTGCCTGGATTATAATTCATACAGAAAAATGCAACATTCCTTACTTCATCATCAGAATAAAACCAAACCATTCTTTTGATCTGAAACTCAGGCCGGCATTTTCAAAACAGTTGTGTAGCTTTATAATAATTTAACTGTTGATTTAACCAGAAACAAAAACAAAAATGTTTTAGTTACATTAAGTTTAAGAGATTCAATCTAAATGTAACTTTGCCAAAGACCAAAAAAACAATGTTATTAAAATCCCTGAGTACATTCTTCACAGTATATCAAATGAAAACATTAAATATTACTTAACAGTTGCAATGCCCTAAGAAACAGCATGGCGAAGACACTGTGTTCTGTCACTAAAATACAAATTCAGCTGCTACCTTACAGCATGATTAACTTCACATCTGTTTGCTTTCATGGGTACTGCTGCCCGTGGAAAATAAATACCCTACCTAAAGATAACTGCAGTGACCGAATGCATGCACTTAGAGGAACAATTAGTCAAAGGCAAGAATTTAAACCAAGTGATATTACATAAAGAATTTCTGGGAAATACACGCACTGACAGAAGAAAACATTTTCAAAGATAAGCTGTAGGCTACCTATCTATTGGAAGTATCTAGGTTGCTACACATGTGAAAACAACCAGTATAAACTTCAGGGCTTTTTAACACATTTCTGACAATATCAAGTTGTCTATGCCTTCACCCATGAAGATTCTCCTCCCCTCTCCTCAGCATAAAGCAGAATGAAGGCGGTTTCCTCTGAAGTACTGCTATACAGGCAAATAATACAACAGATAGATATAGGATTTTACCACTACCTGAAGAGGGAAAGATGTGAGCTGTTTCACATCTTACCCTGTATATACACACACACACACACACACACACACACACACACATACACACATACACACACACACACAAACGCGCGCACACACATGCACACACAAACACACATTATTACTTGTCAGTGAATACCATAAGCTACTTACCACTACTTTAGGATCCTGACATATCTCATTAGTGTAACAGTAGTAGTCAGGTAGAGTTTCTGGTTCTAATGCAGCTCCCTTCCCTCTAAGGCTCCTGTCTGTGTGACAAGAATGGCAAAGTGCTGCGTTGCCCATAGCACATCAACCTTATAGAAGGCCTCCTGTTGGGACAGTAAGACAGCTCCCGACCATTAGCAGTCAATGGCATCTGTAGACAACTCCTGAGCTTCAGTGCCCCATACACCGTTTCCTCTGCACACATGCATGCATGCATAAACACAAACACAGAAACACACATATACACAACTTCAGTCTCCCTCCCTCCCAGTCAGTGTTGGCTTGCCTAACTCTGAAAGAACTTGAAACCTCCGGCAACTGTAAGCAGCTGACAACAGCCATTCCAAAGCCAAGCGATGCCTGTCTATTTTTACACCTACTACGTTAGTTATGTATTTAAATTGGGTCTGATTTTCAATACGTACACAAATGAAACCCAATGCCTTACTGAATGTCATAATGTCCCACTGTGTGAAATGGCTTTTCATAACAAGAGGTCTATTGAATTTCTGATTGCATGCCTCTGACGTTTTGTTTTGATTCTCACAGTTAGTGAACAGTCTAGCTGCACAATACTAAAACAGGAACTGAGCTTTAGTTGTGGGCAGTGAATGGCAACTTTAGAAGACGACACAATTGAAATGTTTGTCTAATAAATAAAATAAAAATGAAGCTTTTTTTTTTTTTAGTGTAGCTAAAATGTACTATGCCAAACAATTCTTTTATTTCATATCTTAATCCAAAATGTTGAATACTGTTAAAGCCAGGGCCAAAAGGCAAAAAAGTGAACATAATGCTGCACAGGAACAGCATGTATTATGTCCTCAAACTTATGTGCATTACAGATCTGCATAAATTCCCATGCAGGTGAGAGTTCCACTCCGACAGTTTCTTTCCAATGTCTGCTGATTGCTGTATCTATGCCCCCTGCCACACACACATTAATTAGTGCTACTGCTGCATAACGTCATCATTGTCAGTGTGTCATCCGAGTAATACTTCCCTAAACAAAGCCAGGCAACAGGTCTACATCACATGCTCCTCCTGGGAAGATCTAAGGCCTTGTCAACTACTATACACTTGTTCTGACAAAGAAATCCCAAATGTTTAAGTTCTATTACAAACAAAAAAATGTTATGGTTGTCTTTTGGCTTTTCCCAGTTAGGGGTCGCCACAGCAGAACTCTGGTCCGCTAATGATTGGCAATAGATTTTCACGAACGCTGAGGTGCCAGCTCGACATTCAACCTTTAACGAAGGGCACGCCCATTTATGCATATCTTTCAAATGCCCACCCAACCGCGGGGAGGACATGCAGACTCCACACAGAAGGCACACCCCGCACTTCAGCCGGGAATTGAACGGGAGAACCTCTTGCTGTGAGGCAACAATGCTACCGCTGCACCACCGCAGATGTCATTACAAACAAACAAAATGCACATGAAAAAGATACGGTGTGACCTTGAGCAAGTCACTTAACCAGACATTTCGCCTGGGTCACCCCTGAAAAGGGATCGTGTGTCCAGTGAGCCTACCTAGTTAACAAATGGGTATTATTATTACTAAAACTCCACAGCTTAGATATACACTGTTAAGATATCTTACAAAAAGGAAATGTGAATTTATTTCTTAAACACTTAAAAACTGCACTCCTAATTATTAAGAACTTATTTTATTTAATTACCCCAGAAGATAGAACGGAGTCCAGAATGCCCATTTTTAGGAACAGTGAAGAGGAAGAAAGAAAGTTAAGAGACTTGTTCAAGGTTACAACAAATTAGCATTCGAGTTAGACAGATGGGATTTCTACCCAGATCTCAAGGCGTGTAGATCACTATAGAGTTCTCACAGCTCTTGACTTCTTTTTACACTACATTGTCTCCTTTTATGTCCTACAATAAAAATGAAATGTATTTATCATATAACAGTATTACAGATATTAATAAGCCAATGGAGTTTTATTATGCTGATCTTCATCAACTATTACTACAGAGTTACAAATTGGAATAAAACAAAATGGCTGCCTTTGTTTCTACATGCTCACTGGACAAGCATATCATATTGCGTGCTGTCAGTTTTTCAGTCTGGCATGGATTTCAGTCTTGATGCATGTTGTTTTAACAACAGGTTAGGTAATGCTAAGTAGGGATTTTGCCAAGTAATGCAGTTGTTATACATGTTCTGTAGCTTATCCTCTTGTATTTGTTTACAAAAACATTGTAAAAATCAAAAGAAAAGAACAAGGATTATACATCTGATAGGCCATCATAGCCACTACAGTGTAGGAGATGAATGTTATGATTCCATCTGTATCCAGCTAGGCAAGCTATACAGACTGTGATCCACCTGCAGCTCACTTCCTACCATGATAATTACTGCAAGCCATACCTCTCAACATATTACTGCAGGAAATATGGACAAAGCCAAAAATAATGGGGGGAGGGGGGCAACGATCCAAAAATAGCAACAGATTTTAAATACTTAAAATGAGAAAGAATAGATATACGCTGAAGCAACACGTTCCAATAGCAAAAAATGTATAAAAAATCAAAGTCATAAACGGAACGTGAGGGCCTGAGAACTATCTCAATTACCAAAATCCAACAATGTCCAAGAGTACCAGCAACAAAAATGTGCAGAAAAGCAGCAGATTAAAAGTCCATAGCTCGACAAAAATGCGATAACAACGATGGTAGTAGGAACGTTCTTTATTCACACAACATAGGCTCAGTAAGCGCTTTCACCATGCTTGGCTTCCTCAGACTGTAACAAACCATCTAACACCACAGTCATTTAAATACTATTTCTCAGATCTAAACAATTATTCAATCACCACGTAATGAAATATTTAAAGAGGCCCTGAAGTCTAACACTCTTGCTTAGTTAAAATACATTGCATATGTAGTTTAAAAAACTCACAGATATAAAACACTTGTGATTCTAAAAACATTCACAAAAATACAATATACTTATACACAAAATACAAAAGAGAAATATACTAGAAAAGTGCAATTATGTATGTACATAGAGGTACATTCATAAAAATATGTAAGTGTTTTATATCTGTGAGTTTTTTAAACTACATATGCAATGTATTTTAACTAAGCAAGAGTGTTAGACTTCAGGGCCTCTTTAAAAATTTCATTACGTGGTGATTGAATAATTGTTTAGATCTGAGAAATAGTATTTAAATGACTGTGGTGTTAGATGGTTTGTTACAGTCTGAGGAAGCCAAGCATGGTGAAAGCGCTTACTGAGCCTATGTTGTGTGAATAAAGAACGTTCCTACTACCATCGTTGTTATCGCATTTTTGTCGAGCTATGGACTTTTAATCTGCTGCTTTTCTGCACATTTTTGTTGCTGGTACTCTCTTGGCGACATTGTTGGATTTTGGTAATTGAGATAGTTCTCAGGCCCTCACGTTCCGTTTATGACTTAGATTTTAAATACTGCTCTAATAAACTTAGAAAGTTATCAGAATAACAGGTTTTACATTTGTATGCATGACTTCAGTCCTTGATGATTTAACAGAAAACCATAAATGTTATGAGGAACAGACCAAAAATATGAGGCAACAATCTGGACAGTTGAGAGATATTCTGTAAGCAAGGAGCATTGAACAGAACTGGATATGTTATAAAATGACAAAACGTGCTAATATAGACAGTGGAGAAGCTGCAGATACCCTGCTTCCAGATTTTACCAGAGACTTTGCTATTATAAACTATACACTATTAGTTTGCTTTATTTATTTACTTATGAATCAGGTAGGTATGCTTTTTTTGTAGATCCATTTCAGTTATGATCCGGGCCAAAGGCAATACAGCAGCATTTGAAAAGAAAATACAAAAATGTTAACATTGGAGGACTGGGGCAGTGTACAGATTGCAGTCAGCTAACACTTTACAGACACTTTAAACTAGCAATCACTGCAGATTACAGAAGCACACGCAACTTAAATATTAACAGCTGCCTTAGATCAAAATAAGTATCATATCTAACATTGCTATACTTGCTTGTAAGCTTTATTTCCATAACTCATTGTCTTAATCATATGCATATACTCACGTGTACACACACACACACACACACACACACACACACACACACACATATATATATATATATATATATATATATATATATATATATATATATATATATATATATATGTACACTTAAATAGATCGAGTGATGATAAAGTTAATCATAAAGTTGATAATTTTCCTGCTCACTTAATCTGATCAACAGGAAAGCTGAATGGCTTTGGTGCAAGATCTCTATAATACCGTGGATGGAAAATATGCCCTTTCCCCAATATTGTGCGATCTCAAAGTTGGTATACCAAAATAGCAGGAGGTATACTGTGTACAAAAAGCAGTGTTTTTGATTTCCATGCTCTCAGGTTATATCTCAGAGCATGCATGTGGTGTTGTTGATTCCTTTTTGACCTTTTTATTGCTTTACTGAGTGTCAATCTACTGAACTTTAGATCTATAGCTAAAGTTTATATATATATATATATATATATATATATATATATATATATATATATATATATATACACACACATTCACATATTACACATGCATATACTGTCTCAGGTCCAACACCTAAGGTGTGCTCTCACATTAGTTTTATATATATATATATATATATATATATATATATATATATATATATATACATACATACATACATACACACTCACACTCACACACACACACACACACACACACACACACACACACACACACACACACACACACACTATTTATGGACTTGTGCTGTGTGTTTCCCTTGTAAATGTGATATGTTCATAGACTAACTGCCATTCTACATAGAAAAAAGCATGAAAAAGAAAAAAAGAGGAAAGAAAGAAGGCAGGAAGGAAAGAAGGAAAAAAGAAAGACAGGTTTGTTGCCACACTTTGCAAACTTCCAAGTTTCCATTGTAATGCTAAGTGTCAGGTGCGGAGTCATTTTCATAGAGAAAACAGAGTTAGCCCATAGGCCGTAATCACCTTGTCAATACTGGCTCCTATAAGGTACCTCCTGCCTCCAGGAGAACAAAACAAGTCAGGCCAAGGATGACCCGTCCGGTTATGAAAATTTGCATTAAAGGAATTGAGGACATCATTCTGTTTTCTATGCAGCAGAATATTATTCCAGAAACAGGATTGTGTTGAGTAATACATTTATTCTTCCGGCCATGTCCCATAGTTATACTGTTTTATTTAGTCGGATGTATAAAACCCAATATCAGTTACTTGTGATGCATGGTTAAAGTCCCATCACATGCTTTTTAAAGGAAATAAGGCCTCTCCTTATGAATATCCATGGAGAAGTACCTGGCCAGAATTTGCTTACATTATGACACCATGCCTCAATCCACATGTCAGTGTTTTGTGTATTTCTTTATTATAGCTAATGGCAACATTTCCATTTATTTAACAATGAACTTCCTTAATTTACAAATAAAGATCAAACAGCTTTACATGGCTCATGGCCCCCATTCCAGAGTTTGGGATCTCTGGATAAATAAGACTTACACAGATGCAGTGCTCCTTACCTTCAAGGAATTCTAACACAGGCCAAGATTAATAAAGGTTCTGTGCAATCCTCAGTGCACAATAATGTTGGTAGAAGCCATGCACAGGTTATGGGCAGTCCAAAGACACTAGTTGAGCAAAATCTCAGTGGTTGAAATTGCATGATACACAGTGTGGGCAAATGAAGATAATGACATGTAAATAACACACCAATCAAATCAGCAAAGCAGAATATGCAGATGCTGGAGGCTAACATAGCAGAGCAGTTTAGAGCTGTATAAAATGGTGATGCTGTTCACCTACAATTGCACGGTTTGAACACAGTGATTTACACAGTACATGACATGACCCATGTTAGACATAGCGGAATCTGTAGCTCAACAGCATGTGCTGACAGCCACAGTCAGGGATGGCAGATTTGCATGTCTCTGCTGCCTTTGCTAACAAAAATGATACAGGCACCAACTCTCACATCAACAGCTGATACAGCAGCAGATGCGCTATAGAACCAAGCTGAACTGCGCCACCCACAAGTGAATTAAGGGGTATGCATGGTATGCTCATTCCTGCAGAAACAATGATTTATATATCATTGACCATCTTAGCAACAGGGACCTTCCAGCTCGAAGAGGCATTAGGTATACTGCAGGCCTCTGCATCAACAATACTTAACCACTTACTCAACATCACACTAGAACATTTGCAGGACAATATATGCCTCTCAGGGACACCAGAGGAGAGAAACAAAACTACGTATTCATTCTATATGACTGCATACTTCCCTGAGGTCCTGAGCACTCTAGATTGCACCCATGCTGTTATTAAGTCCACACCTGATCCAGAGTGATACAGTTATAGCTGTAGGAAAGTCTATAATTCCTTGACCTACCAGATGGTTTGTAATGCCCAGGGCATTATCCACAATTTGTCCATGTACTACACATTCAGTTCACATGATTTACACATATACTACACATCTGACCTCCTCCAAGGGTTCCTTGAGTGGACTTCCCATAGAGTCACTTGGTTACTAGGTGGGAGCCCAAACAAAGTAGACAGAATGGCCTATACATACAGATAACATGCAGTTCAAGCTCATGTCACATATAATGGCATATCTTGCGTGTTACAGGTTTTGTCAGATATGTCCTGGAGCCTAGAGCCAGTGGCAGAAATTTCATACAATATATTGTCTATGCAGAAACAGTCTTTGGACCTCTGAAGGCTACAGTCTGTTTAGACACCTCTAATGAGGCACTGCAATATAGCCGGGAGATACGCAGTAAAATATATATAGTGCATGCAGCATTTCTAACAGAGCTGGGTCAGACATGGCTTTGTAAGTCAAACAGAGATCGCCTCTAAGTAAGCAATATGAGACAGAGAATAGTTGGAGTTTCTTGAGTCTGTCCATGTTTAAAGTCTGGGATCCTCTTTGTGAGGTACTTTTGTGGCCTCTCCAGTTGTTGCAGGTATCTAGTGAGGTACATGCCAAATGAGGCATTGTACTCGATGATTGGCCTAATGAGGGAAGAGTAGAGGGAGACAATGACCTCTTTCTTCCTGGATCCAAAACCCCTAGTAATGAGATGTGCCACATAGAAGCACTTTCTGACCACAGTGACAATATGGTGGTCAAAAGAGAGGTTGCCGTCAACTTGTGTTCCCAGATCTCTTATAACGCCTTCTGTGTTTAGTGAACTACTATCAATTTGGTAATTTATTGAAACCATTTTTTTCCCAAAGGGGATGATGACACATTTTTTGGCATTGAGCTTAAGGCCATGGTTCTGACACCAGTCGCTGGTCTCAGTGAAGCCTTTCTGTAGGATGTCAACATCACTTGGGGAATTAATAATAGCTCCCAACTTGCAATTGTCTGTGAACTTTGTCAGCCAGAGTCTCTTCATGTTGGCCTGGACTTCAGAGAAGTAGATACCAAACAGAAGAGGACCCAGGACTGAACCTTGTGGGACTCCACTTGTGACTGGTCGGCAGTCTGACTTGGAGTCGTACATAAAAGGGTGTTGTAGTCTGATGATATCATGCCATTACATGCAGTATGTGATGCAGGAAGAGCTATGGGAGAAGACAGTGGAACAGCAGAGCCAACGCTGAGGCAGCAACCGGCACAATACATTGCAGCACTAGCAAATGGCAACATCTGGTCCATAACTATGGACCAAGTCACAAACATCACTGATTAATATAATGCATGTTATAACATTCAGGCTATGCAGGGCAGTGCATTGTCTGGCTACGCTATGCATTAGACATCAACAAATTCACACAGTATAGGGTGGGCAAGTCAGAGTTTTCAGCACTTTCACAGAGGAACTTTACAAGCCTTTACACGCACCAGGGCAACTTCTACTATCATTCTCCCTTGCCAGATTATGAAACTCACCCCCCCCACATTAGAACCACCCCAAACCTACCCTCCTTTAAAACCCTACTCCACTCTCACCTCTCCTCCCTTTGGGAATGCTCCTGTACCCATCCTACCTGATTCCTGTCACCTATCCCTACTCTATCCTACTCACAATCGCTGCCACAGCTTCAATTCCTCTCTCTAAAATTCCTTTGCTTAAATATAGTTGTATTATTTGAACATGAATTTATTGTTTTTGTAAATATCTTAATTGAATTGTATTAAATGAACATGAATCTATTGTTTTGTAAATATAGTGACTGACTCAGCTCATACATTTCAAGATATGTAAAATTTTGATCTTCTGTATATTGAATGTTAAACTGTTGTTTTTATATGCTGTACTAATACATTGTATATTATCTTTCTGTCTGGAGCTTTTCTCCTCGGGCCTCCATTGAAAATGGGCTACCTTGGCCCAATGAACTTTCCCGGTTAACAAACTGAAATAAATAAAACAAAATAAATAAAATGCAACATTCCAATTTATGGCAGCGTCACAGGGAGTAAATGTAGTAGCCACCTTACTCTGGGAGATTTTGGAATGTCAAGGATTACATCCAGCAATGACAGGATTGTGATGCCACTACATGATTGGTGGCAGTGTCATGACCAGTGGTGGTGTTCACTGTGGTAGCTAACTGTGACAAAGTTGGGTCCATCACATGGCATGGATGGACTTGAACTATGGGTCCTTGATTGGCCACCATCAGGAAGGAGTTTTCCAGTGGATAAAGCACAAGAAATGTCTCCAACCATAACAAGGGATGTTTGTTTATATATCAACACATGACACCAATGGTGTATTTGCAGTGCTCTGAGTCCTCTGCCATGGGACACCTCTTGCACACCCACCTTGCATCAGGACTCTCCCTAGGACATGGATACCATCAACTAGCAGACTATAAATAGGCAAACTCCAAACCTGTACCACAGTGAGGAATAGGAGAAATGTCCTCACCCCGCTGCTCACTGATCACAGACTGAAGTGGTGCCATAACATTCCCACACTGCTCGATGAATGGGAATCCACCAGTACAGCAGGCTATTCAGACATACAACTGAAAGGAATATATACATTGTTTTTCACACATAGGGAGACAGACAGACAGAGAGGGTAAGGCTTGAATGCTGTGATTTCACACATCCATCATTAATTCTTGAGTACATTTTTTCAGGGCAGAGTTCTTTACTAAACATAACACTATGGCACTGTAGAAATATTTCAAAAGACCACAAGAAGTAAAATGAAAGAAGATAACATTAACAGTCCTTCTTGAAAAAGGGATGTTGACAGGAACTGTCCCATTTGTCTGACCTAAGAAAGTGAGATAAGTGACCAGAGGTTGGGGTCAGGGCAGCAGTGACTTCCATATCAAACTTCAGTCTATTTGCACTTTTCAGTTCCATAGCTGTGGCGTTCAGACAGGATTGTTATAACGATGAAGGAACAATCCACTTAAGGTGATAAGTTGAAGTATGCCCATCACATTCTTGTAATTCAAAGCGTGACTTAATAAAAAAGGAAACACTGAAGTAACTGCATAATTGGGTCATTGCAACTTAGGACAATAACTTAGAGAAAATGAAAAAGAAAATGAATGTAACTATTGTTTTCCTCTACATTACAGACGTGTGTGTGTGTGTGTGTGTGTGTGTGTGTGTGTGTGTGTGTGTGTGTGTGTGTGTGTGTGTGTGTGTGTGTGTCTGTGTGTGTGTATGTGTGTGTGTGTGTGTGTGTGTGTGTGTGTGTGTGTGTGTGTGTGTGTGTGTATGTGTTGCCAGAGTGTGTGTGTGTCTGTGTGTTGCCAAAGTGTGTGTGTGTCTCTGTGTGTGTATGTGTGTGTGTGTGTGTGTGTGTGTGTGTGTGTGTGTGTGTGTGTGTGTGTGTGTGTGTGTGTGTGTGTGTGTGTGTGTGTGTGTGTGTGTGTGTGTGTGTGTGTGTGTGTGTGTGTGTGTGTGTGTGTATGTGTGTGTGTGTGTGTGTGTATGAGTGTGTGTGTGTGTGTGTGTGTGTGTGTGTGTGTGTGTGTGTGTGTGTGTGTGTGTGTGTGTGTGTGTGTGTGTGTGTGTGTGTGTGTGTGTGTGTGTGTGTGTGTGTGTGTGTGTGTGTGTGTGTGTGTGTGTGTGTCTGTGTGTATCTGTGTGTGTGTGTGTGTCTGTGTGTATCTGTGTGTGTGTGTGTGTCTGTGTTTGTGTGTGTGTGTCTGTGTGTGTGTTTATACGATGTGTGTACTTGCATACTTTGTTAGAGAGATATTTAGAATTTTCACTAATTAATAAACTCAGAACACATTAAATGCTTTCAAGTAAGAAAATACAGTGTTATACTTAAATTACAACTGAAACACAAGATGATGAAACATTAAGTAGTGAACTCTGTAATTAACCAAACGAAAACAGTCCTTGAACCAAATAAGGAATCAGATGCAAAAACCAGAGAATACAAGATAAAGAAAAATAATCTGTTTCCACACAGCAGTGAAAATCAATATGTCCTTTATTGTAGTAGGTAAGAGCTTTCTCGGAATAACATCCGCTTCATCAGACCAACAAAGATAGAATAGCAGTTACATTTTTAAACACTAAAACATCCAATCAAAAATCAGATAAAATGTGCATCATAGCTAAAAGCCATGTGATAAAAAATTGAATAAAACAGACTAAATGAACAATATGTACTTAAAACTGGTAACAAATACAATAGTAAAAAATAATAAAAGATGGACTATTGAAACATATATGATAAAATATTAAGAGAGAGATCAATGCTTTAATGGCCGTGCTTTAAGGAAGGGTTTCAGGGAAACTCTGTTGTGTAGACCAGGAGCTTTATCAGCTTGAAAGCGCAAAATCCATTTCTGTTCACTAGATTCTGTTCTATTATTTATGTCACCTCCTCTCTTGGTACTATGCAGAATCTCTAGTACCATAAAGCTAAATTTATGTTCTTTACCCTCTTTAGCTACATGTAGTGATAGTGCACTGGTTTCTTTAACATTCCTGATATCCCTAAGGTGTTCAGGTATTCTATCTTTAATGTGCATGTAGCATGTGATATTATTAAAAAGAACTGGGATATTCTGTCTACTGTACATGAGTTGAATGGGGTCATTGGCACACAGCCAGATTTTGCTTTTAGAAATAATAGATCACTTAAGAGTCAGTTCTGTTACCGATCCTTCAATACTAAATCAACTATAATATCTGATAGACTTGGTACATATATGTGTAGGAATTGAATGGCCTGCACACATATACATATTGGTAATCATTTCACACATCCCACTTTGGGTTTTAAGATAGATACTGCTTTTTATGCAGATTGTCGAACAAAAAATGTTGTCTATTTTTGCTATTGTACTACCTGCTTCTCATTTTACATAGGGAAAACGAACAGGGTGTATAAGGATAGAATACTTGAACACCTTAGGGATATCAGGAATGTTAAAGAAACCAGCGCACTATCACTACATCTAGCTAAAGAGGGTAAAGAACATAAATTTAGCTTTATGGTACTAGAGATTCTGCATAGTACCAAGAGAGGAGGTGACATAAATAATAGAACAGAATCTAGTGAACAGAAATGGATTTTGCGCTTTCAAGGTGATAAACCTCCTGGTTTAAACAACAAAGTTTCCCTGAAACCCTTCCTTAAAGCACGGCCATTAAAGCATTGATCTATCTTTTAATATTTTATCATATATGTTTCAATAGTCCATCTTTTATTATTTTTTACTATTGTATTTGTTACCAGTTTTAAGTACATATTGTTCATTTAGTCTGTTTTATTAAATTTTTTAAAGATCTGTATATTCTACAGATGTATTTTATCACATGGCTTTTAGCTATGATGCACATTTTATCTGATTTTTGATTGGATGTTTTAGTGTTTAAAAATGTAACTGCTATTCTATAGCAATAACCCACGCCTGGGTGTGGGTAATGCTGGATTTACCCACGGTTGGCGTGTTTTGGTCCCGAGGGTGAAGCCCGAGGGACCAAACAAAGACAACTGTGGGTAAATCCAGCATTACCCACACCCATAAGTGGGTTATTGCTATTATACAATGACATTATTTAAGAAAAGAAATAATTACTTTTCTTAAATAATGGCATTGTATAATGCCTCTTTGCTGCCCTTCCGCAGCTGTCTGGTGTTCCGCGGCAGTTCTGAAGTACGGCGCATGCCTACGCAGTACATCAGAGCTGTGGGCAAAAGCAACGGAGAACGCAAGATCTCCGTTGCTTTTTACTGTCTCGCTATGTTAAATGGGTTTAACATAGCGAGACAGCTTTAAAATAAGCAACGGAGATCTCCGTTGCTTATTTTAAAGCTGTCTCGCTATGTTAAACTCATTTAACATAGCGAGACAGGTTAAAAAAAAAAGCAACTGAGATCGCAAGATCTCCGTTGCTTTTTACACACTGTGTCGCTATGTTAAAGGAGTTTAACATAGCGAGACAGCTTTAAAAAAAGCAACGGAGATCTGCGTTGCTTTTTTTAAACCTGTGTCGCTATGTTAAACTGTATTAACATAGCGAGACAGTATTTTATACTAACGGAAAAAGTCCGGGCGACCGGACCTTTTTCCGTTAGTATATTGAGGGATTTACAATGGGCACGCTGGTTGGGCTGGCCAATCAGCGTGCACGTTTTAGAGGAGGCATTGTATAATATCTTTGTTGGTCTGATGAAGCGGATGTTATTCCGAGAAAGCGCTTACCTACTACAATAAAGGACATATTGATTTTCACTGCTGTGTGGAACCAGATTATTTTTTTCTTTTTCTTGTAACTCTGTAATTAAGCTGATATCTAGAAGAATATTTCTTGTTTTTACATAAATAAACTATGTCTGGGATTCATGACTATTCCCATTATACGAAACACAGGAAGCACTATGAACTACACTTTGCCATGCCTCTGTAATGGTTAGTGTAATTTGAATTAAGAAAATGGATACGTGTGATATAATCTAGCAGAGGCTACTGCTGATCTGGAACAGACTCCCCATTCACATAAAACAAAGTTCATCCCTGTCCATATTCAAGCACAACTTGGATCCATGCATAGAAAACAGAAAATTTGCCCCCGGACTGCTCCCTTTGCTACTAATTGTCAGTGGCAGATCCTAAATGCTTTTTCCCATGCATAGGTCCCTTCAAATTATCTAAACTATGATCCCAGTTATTCTCACTAGGGGTAATATATAATTACTGACTGTAGGATGGGTAAGGCCAATCTCTAACCAAAATGGGATAGATTATTTTGAGCACAAAAAAGGAAAGTGACTAGGCTTAAAA
Organism: Protopterus annectens; assembly: GCF_019279795.1. Lineage (NCBI taxonomy): Eukaryota > Metazoa > Chordata > Ceratodontiformes > Protopteridae > Protopterus > Protopterus annectens. The sequence goes on along the minus strand of NC_056728.1, from coordinate 1,380,239,735 downwards.
TGTTCTGCAAGGCAGCTAGCATAGTACTTACAGATGAACCTATAATAACCCCCCCATGCTAGACTTCTGCTAGTAAACATCTTATTGAAGTGGTGTGTTATGTCTACCAGTGGAGATCACAAAGTTGCGTCACTAAACATGTTTGTAACATATCATTTGGTTACCATGACACTGCATGGTATAAAACACATTCTGGGATACTGCTCTGCAAGAAGGAGGGGGTCAGGTGCACAGGAAGTGCCCAGAGATGTGGCTAGCCACTCCTTCACTGGCATCACAATGTCTGGCTCTCCTCCCTAATATGGTGAAAAGCACTTGTACTAGACAGTCCCAATGTTCACAAATCAAAAGTTTGCTGGGTGTGGCAGAACAGAATGCTCATTTGCATGATGCTGTACTATGCTGGATTCCTTGTTGAAAATCAAGTAATATACCTAAGTGATTTCTGGTGTACATTGCTGCTGGTAATGTTCTTTCCGGAGCAGCAGTATCATACAAACAGAAGAGCTGTCTTGTTGAAATCAACTGTATCAAATTTCAAGCTGCTGAAACCTTACTACAGTGAAAGGAGCATAGTCGAAACATAGCATATCCCAAATAACAGCCAGAGTATTTTATATTCTGTGCACTTACTGAGTGCGACAAAGCTATTCTTTCTGCAAAGAAAGACCCCTGCACTCCCGATACATGCATTTGACAAATCTGAGAGACAGTAAGCCTTGCAGAAAAGGGACTCCTTGCCTTCTCCCTTACCTGAGCTTACAAAAGATCACAAAGTAGAGATGTGGGGCTTATCCTTCTACAGAATCATTTTAAAGGATTTTTTATTACAGGCTGCTATGAGTGACCAATATAAGTTGAATATTAATCAGGTTAGTAATTCTTTATTTTAAGTAGTGCCATTTTTACTTAATATACTTAAGTAAAATACTACAATTCCCAAGATGAGATTCAATATACAGAGTTTTGGTGAACTTGGACAAAACCCTCAGACTGATATAGGAGAAGGGTACAAAACAGAAATGCAATGCATTTGTGTTGACATTCTAAAAGTGCAATTACAAAAGTGCAGTCACTATGTTTAGTACACTAATAACAAGGCTGCAATATCTCAAGAAAAATCCTTTTGGTTAGTGTATATAAGTTGCAGGGGTAATTGGGGATTGCTTCCCTGCAAAACCACACTTCCGAAGTATTTTACAGAGTTTGGAGTTTTGCTGTTTGTTTACAGTTTTTTTATACGATTTTTGTGCAGCTGACTATTACACTGCGTTTTTGAAGTGCAGCTATGAAAGGCTTATGCTTGTTTATATTATGGAAACAACATCCCCAGCCTGTATCAATATGCAACATATTAACTGAGTTTTAATAAATATATGACACAGATACTGTTACGTAAGTGTTAAGCTGCAGTTATGCATTACATTTGATTAAACTACTAGTTGCTACTGGCCACTCAGTTATCTAACTCGGACAGCTTCGCAACACTGTACAGACATTAACAACTTCAACTGATAGGGTAAGACGATCTGAAATTAATGTTTACCACAGTACGTATTAGTATGTAGCATGTTAAGCACACATTGATAAAAAAGTATCTGTCACAGTAGAGCAACTGCTGGAGGGATGGTCAAGGCTCAAACTAGTGTACAATGAACCCCTAAAAAGAAGACTGGGTCATCTCTCACTGCAGCCAGTTGATAGTGTTCATGTGCATTTGTGTTTTGGCATGTAGAAAGTCACAGCAGTCAATGTATGTCTCTTGCCAAGCTTGCAATAATGATTCCCCCAAGCATATTTCAGATTATGCCGTGGTTACAAAAGTAATCCCCTTAGCATGTTTCACAAGCCATGCTTACAGTAGTTATTCCCCCTGAGAACATTTCAGCTGCCATGCTTACAATCATGATTCCCTCGAGCATGTTTTAGATGCCATGCTTACAATCATGATTCCCTCGGGCATGTTTTAGATGCCATGTTTACAATCATGATTCCCTCGAGCATGTTTTAGATGCCATGCTTACAATTGTGATTCCCCCTGAGCATGTTTCAGACAATGCCACACTGGCTGTTCACTATCCCCTTACTTTCAAAATAGTAGTAGTGGCCAGATGTTAGGAATCAGGACTTTCTTGGGTCATGCCTAGATAAACTAAAACAAATATCTGTTAAGAAGCAATAGTGAATGGTGGGGTCATTAGCCACCTGGACCTAGTACAGAAGTTGATCTCTAGCACAGCATTCAAACTCAGTATCATAACTTACTTGTGCTCTACATAAATAATTCATAACTGTTAAATAATGTTGCTTCACGAGTGTTGAGAATTCTTCTGTACATACGAACATAATTCCTCTGCACTATAACTATACCTTTATATGCAGCTGTCTTCTCATAACCAAGTTTTGGCATCAGTAAAACACTGATGTGTTCCTACACATACCTCTTCTGAGTTATTCTTGTTTATATATTTAAAATATACACAGGTTTTCTCTTTACAATCTTCTCTTTCAGTACTGTATCCATGTAATCTGGCAGGCTAACTTCATCTGCACTCAGAAATGTGTTACCACAATACTAGGAAATAATTATTAAAATGAACTGGTTACCAATGGGAGAGGCGCTTTTCTCAGTACTAACCATTTCAGGCACATGTGATGTTAACAATAGGTGTACAGGTAAGAGCATTGACATTCATCTGTAATCTCATACCTAGATGCATTGTGAAGCACATCCATAACTTATGCATTGTGTCTCTGATACACATCATGTCTGTATCCCTAGAATCACAGTCATTTCATTTCTTTATTTAAATGCAGACTATAATGGCATAGCTTGTCCATGCTTTTACAGCATGCATATATATTCAAGCTAATCTTCAAATATTTTTTTTTTTGGGGGGGGGGGTACCAATACCCTTCATGTGCTCTGGGTTTCCTTCTAGACCACAGGAAATGCAACATTATCCTGCTGAGTTTTAGGCGGTACAAGCTCAGATACTTGCAAAGGCTTGAGGTACATCAGCCACAAGATATTCCTTCTGTAACCATTGTCACACCATTTAGTAACACAGGTTTAAATACGGGCAAGTAACCAATATGTGTAGCTGACTAAACTAGTATTTGTGATAGAGATTAACATGCATTGCATTTACAGAATGGGCTAGTAAACTGAGAATAAAATGTTTTTTAAGGAGGGATCAAGAACCTAAGAACATGGGTGCAAACCTGCAAATATTTAATACAGAATAAAAGCAAATTAATTAATATGTGTGTGTGTGTGTGTGTGTGTGTGTGTGTGTGTATGAGTGTGTGTGTGTGTGTGTGTGTCTGTGTAGATATGAAATGAGATCATCTGTAGGTAGAGAAGATAAATATTTGTGGTTATGCCACTACAGATATAACAGAAGTGGTGATCCAGCAGTTGCCAGTCTGTCTTTGTTTTCATTATCATTTGATCACAGTATTACTGTTACCTGGACAGACAGCACTGATGTGAGAACAACAATAACAGCTTATTTAATCACAGAACTATTTTGGGTCATGATAGTTGTCATGTAGTCTCTGTCAATGAAAACAAATGCACGCATCCATCAGTTTAAAGAAAGCCAGGTTGCTTTATCTATGGGAAATATTTCTCTCACTAACTTGAATCCTCTCATACTTCCAAAATGGCAGGCACACTGATGCCATTTGCCACTCCTTGCACTATATAATTGGGTTGATGTACTCTTCAATTCTGCTATGACTGTGGAATGACAGTGGTTATGTAAGATAATGTTGACCTGGAGCAAGCAAAAGTATCCATCACACTTAGCCAGTGTCCTTTCTGCACATCTGAATTACTGACTTACTATGTTCCATTACTGGTAATTACATGATGGTTCATTTCATACTGTGCTGTGTAAGTAATTCCATGAGATGACAACTGACCGACATTCTGGAGGGCCAACTGACTCTCACTGCCAAGACAACATTATATACAAGGAGCAAAACTGCACAAGATGGCAGAGCACTATTAAACGTTTTTGAACAGAGGATAAATTATCCTCAAAGGTTTTTTTATCTGAAGTTTTAATCATCTTCCTGCATGTCAGTGATATGCATGATCAAATTACATTTTTTATGTGAAGATGTACAAATACACACACACACACACACACACACACACACACACACACACACACACACACACACACACACACACACACAATTTTTAAACATCATATCATTTTGGTAAACCTTCCTGTATGTAGATGGTCACTCTGCTACCACTTCTTACTGTCGCCTTCCCTATGAGTTCAACCAGCTCCCCATCATGTCCAGTTTTAAAATCTGTTCTCATTTAGACTGATCACAATGAAGCCTCCTCAGTGTCTGTTCACATGAATTAACCTTCAGCCCTTCTGTACTTCTGCTGTTTTTCCAAGTGGACTCTTCATATCCATACTCTTTCTGAGTCACATCCTGTCAGCATACGTTGTGGGACTGTTATGTCTGGTTCTCTGATATAAACAATGTCTTGAAATGTGACACAACATTATGTGCCTCTTCCTGCTGTCTGAACTTCCACCTGCGCTTCATAGCACTGCAGTGTTTAGGACCACTGCCACATCACACTTCCCTTTGGGAAAGCTGGCATCCCGCTAATTACATTATACACAGCACTGCAGTGCTTAGGACCACTGCCATGTCGCACTTCCCTTAGGGAAAGCCGATATCCTGCTAATTACATTATAGACAGCATCCCCCTAAGTGTAGCCCCAGTGGTACATGATCTGGGTACTCAGGTTAATAGCAACCTGAACTTTGACCACCACTCATCCACAGTATTAAGGAAATCCTTCTATGTGGCACATCTTATAAGTAAAGGCATCGCATCTAGATCTAAGGAAGTTATAATTCCATTATACTTGGCCTTCATCAGACCACTAACTGAGTACAATGTTCCCTTTTGAATGTACCTCACCAGACACCTGCAACAGCTGCAGAGACTACAGAGGTTTATCACCAAGAAATTACAGGGTACACAAAACAAGTCTTACATGGAAAGACTAAAGGCTCTGTCACTGTATTCTGTCTCCTACAGGTTGCTAAGGGGTGACCTGTGCCTGGCTTATTGGGCAATCTCTGACTCGGCCCTGATGGAAATGCTACACATTCGTAAATCAAACTGCACGGGGGTCACTTGCTCCAGGGATCTTAACCTAGCCTCTAACATGAACAGGTCATGCTGGAGAGATAGATACATCTCCTAGAGACTGCCACTTCTCTGGAATAAACTTGGAATTCACATGAAACAGACCCCCTCCCTGACCCTACTCAAATGCAGGGGTTGTGCCCATGTCTCTCCTGGAAAGAGGAATCTGTATTAATTACCATAGACCCTTATCTCTGCAAACTTCACTCACCTAACCACTGACAACTGGGGCAACTCGGGATAAATATGACTAGGCTTGGAATGGCTCTAGGGACATTAACCTAGCAACATCCTATGAACCTCTGAACCTACAATACCATGGTCTCATTTTGGCTTAGTGTTGTTCAGATGTCAGTCCTCTGACAACAACTTTTAATATGACCTCTTGGTCTGTATAAGCATTTTAATATGACCTCTTGGTCTGTATAAGCATTTTAATATGGCCTCTTGGTCTGTATAAGCATTTTAATATGGCCTCTTGGTCTGTATAAGCATTTTAATATGACCTCTTGGTCTGTATAAGCATTTTAATATGACCTCTTGGTCTGTATAAGCATTTTAATATGACCTCTTGGTCTGTATAAGCTATGCCCTTGATTTTCCTACACATTCTGAAACAGAATCCAAATGACTACACTCTTGCCTGATCCTGTAGTTTAACAATCATTGTTTGCTCTTCTCCTTCTGTATGACTACTACATTACAACTGCTCCTATCATTTGCATCCTGGCATATGTTTCTCTCAAAGTCTACTGAGATGCCCTGTACAGTGACGTCAGATAGAACAAATGTTACTTCTATGCCTCATGATGTCATGCAGGTCCAAGTGAATGGCTATCAGCCATACCTGTAACATATCCTTATCAAACTTACCGCCTTGGATGCCCACAGGTGCTAAAGTCCCTTCACTATTCTCTTGTATAACGCAATGTCCAAGGCATTTCAGGTATCTATACAGGCAATACCTCTTAGGTTTATTTACATGGTACAGAGCATGAAAGCACTCAGAAAATGCATACATAATATATACCTTACCACACCACATATGAAAACAAAATACATATTGAAGTATACTACTTTTTTGTGTTACTGATCTTACCCAATTATGCCTCTTAACTTATCACATTGAATTGCTTTGAATTGTACTGCTAAAAGTAATTGTTTTTGAATTGTAAACTAAACTGTTATGTACACTTTAATTGTCTGTAACTGGAGATTTTCTCCTTGGGTCTCCACTGAAAAAGGGACTCTGGTCCAGCTGGACAAACCCGGTTAACAAATGTCAATAAATAATAATAAATAAAAAAAATAATCACATCAGCAGAAACATATGGTGCTTCAGATCACATAGTATACCAGATGCTCTCAGACCACATCAACCATAGCAGCTGCAAACATTGCTATTGTTTCCTACAGAGAAAGCAAGAACTTAGCATTCATTTCTTTAAATCTGTGTTGTGAAATCAAGTTTACGAGTATACATTATAACTCTGTGACAGTTACAGTTCTAAGGGCACTGTCAGTAGGGTTGTACTGAAAATCTGTCCATAAGCAGATGTCACCTATGTCAAGAGGTTCCAGGTACACATGGACATGGTAAAGTTATGACTCTGTAACCTATCACTAACTGTATGTTGTCGCACGCGGTACAGATTTTGGCTGCCCATGACCGTTGTATCTTAAAGCCGAAAGCTCCATCTCACTGCCTGTTCAGTTAGGCAAAATGTTACTTATTTGAAAAATATGACTCCGATTTTGTGATGAAGCTCTGCACATATATCGCATTTAAAATGATAATGTTTTGCCATGAATCAGTAATACAGGTAAGGTCTGAAATGGGGCACTTTGCTAAATTTGGTTGTGTAACATTATAAGAGAAATTTTATCTGTACTGATGTGACTATGAAGTCATCGGAAATACACCAGACTTGAAGATCTGTTTCCTAATTTCAAAGCTTAATCAGCAGAAATCTCAGATCTTTTTTGGCATTTAGCTTTTCTAACAGTGCAAGCCACAAAAGGACATTGTCTATTTCTATAAAAAGAAAATCTTATTCCACAGGGTGGAATCTTCTGGGGCTGTGAGGCAAATGTGATTGCTTTTACATTTTTTTAACAAAAAGAATGTTTAAATGTGCAGGCACCATATCTCTTCAGACCTAATCACTGCCTTACTTTAATGCACACTTGGCTGGTCCCTGCAATACTCCTGGGGAGTTACGTACGTCAGAGCAGATGCAGCGACATGTTCATTAGAAAGCAGTTAAACAGAACAGTTTTACTTCACAAGAGGTAAATGAATAAAAAGGCAATGAATGTAACCAGCAAGCAGTATATTTTATGTATCAGTATTATGAAAATCATACTTTATACAGTAATTGTACAAAGAAAACATAATTTTGAAAGCAGTTATTTTTTTATCACTGAATATATTCTGAAGTACAAAACATTAAATGTTTCAAAGTGGGGAGATTTTAAGAATAAATGATTATATGAGATCATCTAATACTAACAGTTAAAGACAGTAGAAGCAAGAAAAACAGATATTATAGTCAAAAAGTAGAAGTAATTGTTGAAATAACTGCAGTACAACAGACAAAAGGGTATAAAATATCAGAACATGCAAGCAGAAACTACAGTAACATGGTGCAAGGATAATCATATAGTTCTAGGCATAGCAGGAGCAACTAGGCTCATGAAAAAAAAATTCCAAGCATACATAAATATGCTACTAAGACAGGTAACCTTGAAGGAGCTAAGAAAACAAAAACAAAAAAAAAAAATCTTGCTTTTTTCCCACTTTTCTGAGAGTTAAAAAAGTTCAGTTACAGGCTTGCTGTTCCTGAACTGTTTGAAAGTTTCTGTGAGGCCATTTTTGCTTGGGCTGAAGGAGGGTCTCTGTGTTCATCAGTGGCAGTGACTAACATTGAGCAGCTTCCCTGCCCCCCGGAGAGGTGGCTACTGACTTGAAACTGTAGTTTTATTGGCCACTAGGGGTCATTTCCAAAACTCCTTCATCTTCCTCTCTTAAAACCTAGTTGCCTCGTGGTTTGGGCGTCTTTTCAGGCTTGTTGGCTGTTGGTGAAGCACCCTCCAAGAGGAAAAACGCTGAGAGAAGAAGGAGCCACTTTTGAGATTTTAAGTATTTTTCTCTGTTTATTTGCTAAGTTTTTCTGCATAGCTGCCTAGCTTGAGCATTTTCTGGCTTGTTAAACTTGATTTCTGTATTAGTAGCTGTATTTAGAGCACAACCCAAAGCTGTTTGCTGAATTTCCTGTTTGCACTTAATTTTAAATCGTTTTTTCTTAAAACTTGCATATTTTCTGTCCTTGACCTAGCACTCTTGTGTGGGGTCATTTACTGCACTGTTATAACTTGATATTACTTGTGAACCTCTGCTATCTCTGTAAAAAACAAAAACAAAAAAAAATCTTGCTTTTTCCCACTTTTCTGAGAGTTAAAAAAGTTCAGTTACAGGCTTGCTGTTCCTGAACTGTTTGAAAGTTTCTGTGAGGCCATTTTTGCTTGGGCTGAAGGAGGGTCTCTGTGTTCATCAGTGGCAGTGACTAACATTGAGCAGCTTCCCTGCCCCCCGGAGAGGTGGCTACTGACTTGAAACTGTAGTTTTATTGGCCACTAGGGGTCATTTCCAAAACTCCTTCATCTTCCTCTCTTAAAACCTAGTTGCCTCGTGGTTTGGGCGTCTTTTCAGGCTTGTTGGCTGTTGGTGAAGCACCCTCCAAGAGGAAAAAACGCTGAGAGAAGAAGGGAGCCACTTTTGAGATTTTAAGTATTTTTCTCTGTTTATTTGCTAAGTTTTTCTGCATAGCTGCCTAGCTTGAGCATTTTCTGGCTTGTTAAACTTGATTTCTGTATTAGTAGCTGTATTTAGAGCACAACCCAAAGCTGTTTGCTGAATTTCCTGTTTGCACTTAATTTTAAATCGTTTTTTCTTAAAACTTGCATATTTTCTGTCCTTGACCTAGCACTCTTGTGTGGGGTCATTTACTGCACTGTTATAACTTGATATTACTTGTGAACCACTGCTATCTCTGTAAAAAACAAAAACAAAAAAAAAATCTTGCTTTTTTCCCACTTTTCTGAGAGTTAAAAAAGTTCAGTTACAGGCTTGCTGTTCCTGAACTGTTTGAAAGTTTCTGTGAGGCCATTTTTGCTTGGGCTGAAGGAGGGTCTCTGTGTTGATCAGTGGCAGTGAATAACATTGAGCAGCTTCCCTGCCCCCCCCCGTAGAGGTGGCTACTGACTTGAAACTGTAGTTTTATTGTCCGTTTTGGGTCTATTCCTGCTTCTTTCCAGCCCCTGCTATCAAGCACGCTTTAACGCGATTTAGCACGGAGTTGCCACTAGAGCAGCATCGGGCAGCGCCAGTTAAACAAGGTTAAACTCTTTCTGGCTCCAGAAAGTCTGTTCTTCAATTTTTCCCTTAGAACTGCTCTGTTAGGAACCTAAACAGTTTACACCTTCACTAAAAAGTGCAGCACTTGTTCCAATTAGCTTTTTCTTCTCAAAAAGCTCAGCACTTGTCTTATAAGCATATCCCTTGTCTTATAAGCATTCTCTTTGCAGGTCAAGTACTCCTATATTATACAAATCTCTCACTAGCAAAACCCCCCAGGAGTGCCCACTTCCCTGCTAAGCCCACTACTTTTCTGTCTCATACCAACTCATAATTCTTTCTAGCATGTCGAAGGGTCAGATGCTGGCGTCCTCTCCTGCCCAGTTGGTGAATCTGGGAATTCTGAGACAATGTTACAATTGCCTCATTTACACGGACAACCCTCTCCTCCTCCCACGTAACACTAACACTTGTGAGAGATGCAGCTATTTAGCCAGACTGGAGGCTGAGCTCTCTCAACTCAGGACTGGCAAGACCAGGCAGGAGGAGAAGGCAACTACACACACCACAATACCAGTCTCACATAACTCAACCACACCACTGAATCAAACACATAAACACACTAAGACATACTCGGAGGCTCTGAGTAAAAATTTACCTAAACAGCAGAGGCCTCCAAAGCAGACACCCAAGCAACTGCAAACTCAATACACCACACAAACAACACATAAACAACAAAATCAGTGTGCAAAGCAGTCACTGCCCTTAAGGCCAAATACAACACCAAACATACTTGTCATAGGTGACTCCATAGTCAGACACACTGACATCCCGCTCACCAGACTGAGTAAGGAGAAGGTCACAGTAAGCTGCCTGTCGGGTGCTAGAATCCGCCACATAACGCAAGCACTCAGGTCTCTCAACAGCAGGTACAAGTACGACTCAGTCATTGTCCATGCTGGTGTCAACGACCTGAGACGTACCTCCTTGGACTACATGAAAAGAGACATTGAGGAGCTCTCTGATTATGTAGCCCAGGCAGGTATGACCCTGACCTTGAACAGTATCCTACCTTCACCTAGAATGATGCCACAATACAGTGATAAGATGATCAGCTTTAATAATTGGCTTAAATTCTGGTGTCATTCAAAGGGATCAATGTCTGTCTGCCTGGGATGACATGCTGGACAAGCCACGCTGCTCGCAAGGGCGGCTTGCACCTGTCACCCCTAGGCTTCCGGATATTGGCAAAGGCTCTTGCCACCCCCATAGTGCCTTTTTTAGGCAAGGCTCAAATTCTAAACCTACCGCCCTAGAACACAAAAAAGGAAAAAACTAAGGGTAATGCTGCTCAATGCCAGAAGTCTCAATCTCAAGATGCACGCACTCGAGGCCCTTCTCACTATGGAGAACATCGATGTCTGTGCTGTGACAGAAACCTGGTTCAAGGCTCCTGAGAGCACCCCAGCACTATCAGGTTTCACCTCATATCATGCGTTCCGGCCCCAAAATCCGGACAACACCAAGAAAGGAGGGGGGTGTCCATATTCATAAAGGACACCCACACCTCAAGGTTGGTGGCAACGCACGATGCATCGGAGACCATCCAGGTGCAATTAACCATAGGCAAGACTGCTCTGCAATTTGTAGCATGTTACAGGCCACCCTCTCAAACTCAGGAACCTCACATGGCCTTCCTGAAAACATTGGAGGGGATAAATGTATTTCCAAACACCATCATACTAGGTGATTTCAACTACCCTAATATAGACTGGGAACACTACTCAAGCCCAAACACTCTAGCCCAAAGGTTCCTGGAGTTCATAAACTCAAATGCCATGGAACAACTAGTCACCATCCCCACAAGAGGAGAAAAAATACTTGATCTCATCATTACGAACATGGGATCAAAATGTTCAACCCGGAAGTATACCCCTCACTGGTGAGATCAGATCATAAACTAATCTCGCTGGAGGTCATCCCGCCCCCACCTGAAATAAAAAAGACCACAGTAAAAAACTTCTCAAAAGCCGACTTCACACTTCTAAAAACTAGTGTGGTCTCCTTTAAGGCCCCTGAGCCAGTGGTAAACATTACTCAAACCGCTGAATCACTTACAAATGCCTTCTACCAGCACCTACAGGACTGCATGGATCAGGCAATCCCAAACAAAACTAAGACTCTTTGTAACAAAGGCAAGCATCCAGTCTGGTGGACCCCAGCCATAAACAAGCTCTACAACAAAAGGAGGAAGCTACTACAAGATAGAGCAAAATCCTTGAAAGGTAAGATACCTTTGAGCATTATAAGTAAAAAACTAAGAGCTCTCATAAAATCATCCAAGGCAAATTTTGAGAGAAAAATCGCCAAGGACTCAAAAGACAATCATAAGGCCTTCTTTAGCTATGTTAGAAACCTAGGAGGAAACTCCCAGATATGCTCAGAATTAGTTCAAAATGATGTGAAGATTACTGAACCTACACACATTGCCAACATACTGGCTGACAGGTTCAGTGCAAACTTCTCCCCCCCCTCCCTCCCAAAAGGAGAGATATCTATACCAGAGGATTGTAGCCCCCAAAACATCTCCAACGCCAAGGTGAGAACTGCTCTCTCCAAGGCAAAAAACACAGCATCCATGGGACCGGATGGTGTCCCCGGCTGTGTGCTCCACGAACTCAATGAGGAATTAAACCCGCAGTTAGGACAGCTGTTTAATCTTAGCCTCACCTCAGGATATGTACCCAAGGAGTGGCGCACGGCGACTGTGGTCCCACTTCACAAGGGCGGTGCCTCCACCGACCCTGGAAATTACCGTCCCATTAGCTTGACAAGCCTTATCTGCAAAGCCATGGAGAGGATCATAATGGAACTCATAAATAAAGACATAGGGAACTTGCAGACTTTGGATCCAGCCCAGTTTGGCTTTGTCAAAGGCAGATCATGCCTTTTAAACTTGGTTGACTTTTGAGACAGTCACCAAGGCCATTGATGAGGAAAGGCAGTCCATACAGCCTACCTCGACCTGGCAAAGGCCTTGACACAATACCCCACTCAGGTATCATCGAAAAACTCATCAGCTTGAATGTAAACCCATACATCACAAGATGGATTGCAAACTGGCTAAGTGACAGAGCCCACAGGGTCAGAGTTGCTGGAGCCATGTCAGACTCAAAGCCTGTCACAAGTGGTGTCCCACAGGGCTCAGTCCTGGGTCCACTCTTGTTCGGCATCTACTTTTCTGAGGTACAAGCAAACACAGGAGGGTTATGGCTGACAAAGTTTGCAGATGACTGCAAACTGGGCGCCATAGTCGAAAACACATCTGACACAGATATCCTTCAGAAGGGCCTCACAGAAGCGGATAACTGGTGCCAGAGCCATGGCCTAAAGTTAAACGCCAAGAAATGCATAGTCATACCCTTCGGGAAAAACAAGGTTACCCTAGCTACCATATAGGTGGCAATCCACTGAGCACAGAAGAAGTCATCAGGGATCTGGGGACCCAGGTTGACAGTAGCCTTTCATTTGACACTCATGTTGCTAAAGTAGTTAGGAAAACCTTCTACATTGCCCACCTGATCATGAAGGGATTCACATCTAGATCAAGGGAGGTCATCGTCCCCTGTACTCATCACTCATTAGACCTATGATTGAGTACAATGCCCCATTCGGAATGTATCTGACCCGACACCTGCAGCAGCTGGAAAGGCCCCAAAGTTCCTCACCAAAAGGATAAAGGGTCTCAAAAATATGTCTTATGCTGCCCGACTGAAAGAACTCCAGCTCTATTCAGTCTCATACCGCTTGCTCAGAGGTGACCTGTGCCTGACATATAAGGCCATGTCAAACCCAGATTTGATGAATATGCTTCACCTCAAAAAATCTAGATCCCTCAGAACCACAAGGGCGGGAGGCTTAAACCTTGACACGGTTATTAATAGAACGTGCTGGAGGGACAGATTCATCACCCAGAGACTCCCTATGCTGTGGAACAAAATCCCGGTACATGTGAGGCAGAGCACCTCGCTGGCCTTGTTCAAGAGGAATCTTGACCAATGGATGGGAGATCGCAGATATACCCCAGGGATTACTTCAGTGTCACTGCTTGACAGAGGCACAGCAAAATAATAGGCATAGTTTTATTCAAACTAAAGGGGTGGCGAAAGCCACATAACTATGGGCTAGGCTTATAAATGCCCTTGGGCAGATAGCCTAGTATGAACCTATGAACCTATGAACCTATGAGACAGTTTTGTGTACATTGCAGGTACTCAGAAAACTGCACTTGTCAAACATCAAACATTAAAGCAGTACTGGTTTGTACACTTTGACTATGTCTAGATTTAGAAAAGGTCCATTCTCATCATAATATTAGCAACCCTAAATATGTGGAAAAATTAAAACCTCCAATCCTCCAGTGATAAAATGACACCTTTACCTGCATTTTCAGGACATCTCTTTAGTACACCACTGGTTCACTTCTAACTCCAGCCTAGCCTGTTCTCCATTGGGTGATGTACTAACTCTACAAAAAAACAGGACTGAATGTGAACTTATCAGTGGTATGGTGCAAAACTGTACAAACAACTTGGATGTAAACTTCATTTTTTTTGCTTAAATTTAATGTATAGAGACTAAGGAAGGAATGTGAGTGCTAAGGTAAGGTAAGGGAAGGGACCTGAAGAAGAGCTGCTGACTCAGTATTTCATGTCTCCACTTTTGAGCACTTTATGTTGAAATTTAGATTGTGTTCATTAGTTAAACCCTAGTTGTCACCTAAACAATGTTGTTTTTATTATGTTAAGTTTCTTTTTGTTTTGTCTTCTTTATTATGAAAACTATAGTAATGGTGCCACACCCATTATGTTAGGCTTTGTCTTGGTTTTTGCATTAACAGCCTATAACGGCAGGGGGAGAAAAGCTTTGCTTTGCTTTTGCTGAACAGCATTGATGAACTCTGCAAGTGTGAGAGCGTAACTCCCATACGGATGTGTAGTATATTAGCAAAGTTGGAAGAATGCGGAGGAAAGTTACAGCTCCGTTATACAAAGGAATTGTTTAAGAAAGGTAAGTAATTTTTTTCTTAAAGGATGTCAATTGTTATAATAGCAATAACCCACATGATTAAACCATGTCTACCATGGGTTAATCCTGTGATACTCACACCCAGTCATGGGTTATTGTTTAATGGGAACAGTACATGTACTGCATGTTTATGCTGAGAAGTATGGCATGTATGTATACTTTGTTTGTGCTGAGATGTGTAGTACATTTTACATGTGATCAGTATGTGTACTGCAAGTTTTTGCTGAGATATGTGATATAATTCACATGGGGAAAAGTACATGTACTGCGTGTTTATGCTGACGTGATATATTTTATATGGGAACAGTTTATGTAGTGCATGTTTGTGCTGAGATGTGTGATATACTTCACAAAGGAACCATATGTATGTTATACGTTTGTGCTTTGATGTGTTGTATATTTTACATGAGAACAGTATGTATACACATGTTTTGTGCTGAGATGTGTCATATATTTTACATGGGAGCCATCTGTGTACTACAAGTTTGTGCTGAGATGTCTGGTATATTTTACATGGGAACAGTACATGTACTGCATGCATATGCTGAAGTGTGACATATTTCACATGAGAATAGTATGTATACTGAATATATGTGTTGAGATGTGTGACATATTTTACACAGGAACAGCACATGTATTGCATGTTTATGACAAGAAGTGTTTTATATTTTACACCTGCTTAAAAGCAGCAGCAACGCACAGGAATTATGACAAAACAATGTTATGACTGGTATGGGGGGGGGGGTGCAAACTACTGGGATAGTAGCCAGTGAAAACTGATGTACTACAGGACTTTGCTGGATCTAATTTCCTTCAGCATACGTATGAGAGATATTATAGTGGGGGCTATAGAACAGGGATTATACCGTGGCTGATTTAGTGGTTATGTAGAGAGGAACTCACCTCCATCTTACTGTAGTGTGGGAAGGTACATGGTGGCAGCTGCGACTAAATGTTAAGATAAGTTCGTGTTCTTTAGCAAGAGTAATTGAAGAATGGCATGCGCTAGTAGGAGTAGCATTATGGCAGACACAGAGGGGCAAAAATAACCTAGGTGTTATAATCATTCTGTGACAACATGAGCAGGGCGTGGCTAAGGTTAACAGAATGTCAGGGCTATGGACTTCAGTAGTGCATAAGGGTAATGCTGAGGCATTCAAAACATTGTGATCAATGCTGGAGGCCATATATGAACAGAGGCGCCATGCTTTATGTGCTGCAAAAGGTTAACTTGACAGTAAGGAAAAAAGTGTGAAGAAGGGTCAGGGGTCAGACATTGTGAATAGATAAACTGGAGTTGAGAAGGGAAAGTTGTACCACATTATCAACAGACAGTCAGCTAACACAGAACTGCAGGGGATGGAGACAAGGCAGAGGAACTGATGAAAAAATGATGTGAAAAGACAGCCAGCAGGAAATACGACTGCAGAGATACAGTAGGACCTAGATTTATGCTCAGGAAGGCTCATGCACTGCCTGAGAGAGATGGAAAAAAGTAAAAGTGGCAGACATGTAAAACTTACTAACACTCTGGTGGACTTCCTGGATCAAAGGGAAATTACGGCCTTTTGCAGTCTGTGTCCCCTACCTGTCTGTCTATATATATATATGTCTACATGTGTTTTATATGTATTTGCAACTCCGAAAAGTGGCATCCACATCATTTTAAAGTAATTCCAATCAGATGTTTCAATAACACACTGACATACAGGTAAGCCAGAACCTACTGTTTCTTCTTTGAACATCTTTATTCAACAAGTGAAGCAGCCAGATTATCAAATGTACAAGGACCTGTGACAGATTATGTCTTTAATTTAGAGGGGTATTTTTAAACATTGTGAAATTCGTTTCAGTCAAACAAAGGCATTCAGCACTGCAGTGGCATTAGCACCACACTACCCTTCCGGGAAGTGTTCCCTTCATACCTCTCAATTGTCCCTGATTTTAACTCAAATTTTAGATCTGTCCCTCTTAATCCCTCCTAAAACTAGTGACTTTTGGAGGAAAGGTGGAAAATTACACTTAATGAATAATGACAATAATTAAAAGTTATGAACTTCTTTTACTTCAGAAAATGTGTATTAATTCATATGCTCTGATTCTGTCAATGTTTCAAGTTAATAGTACTAATATTTTAAAAGTGTTCCTGATTGTCCCTGATTTTTTCCTCACTTGTCCCTGATTCTGTTGAAATTTGACCCCGATTGGTTGAGAGGTCTGGTTCCCTTCTAAATGTCTACTTCAGCAGGCAGTTATTTAATGTTTAATTTTAGTATTTTACTAGCAGCTTGGCTTTCTTTCTCTAACTGTAAAACAGGATAGAATACTCTTTAGTAGTGATGAAGCCAAAGATGATTGCATATATGATTAAAGCGTCCTGAGGACAGCTATAGGATAGCTCTGCATTCTTTTCCAACACAAAAGCATTTAACAGTCATTAGCCTGGCTATTCTTCTCCATCGTCTTTGAACAATAATCTAAAGCCAATTATTCAGCAGCTGACCAGCAATTCAAGGACTAAATATAGTGCAGACAAATAAAAATCAATAAATGGCATCCAAAAATATCACTGTAGTCAGTCAATGAAAAAAAAAATCTTTTAAAAAAACAAGTATGCTTACACAGACTGACACAAACGTATAAGCACACATGCACACTCGGATTAGATCCGGCCTATTGCTGTTCCTTCTACTCTTCATCTCTTGGTTAATAATATTAAAATTTGCACCTAACCAGTTGTAACTGGTTTTTAGGTTAATGTCATTGTTCTACATCTGGGGAGCAAACATTTCCATAGCAACAGATTACTGACTTTGGTAAATGACTAAGCAGGCTAAAGACAAGAGCATATCAAACAGATGTTAATGTTTCCATGAAAAAAAGCAAGCTACACAGTAGCTGCATAATTGGAACTTTATGATAACCTACAGCTACATAACTGTCTCTTCACTGCAAATCAGGAAAAAGAACTGCCCTGATGTTCACTGATTAATACACCTTGAATGAAACAACCCTTTTTTTGCCTATTTTCCATGAACAGTCAGTAGTAATGGGGGGGCAAGTAAACTAGATTGTCATTGTTGTACAAAATGAATGCAGACAGAAAGTGCACTACATGGCATTAGAAAAGTATGTTATAGTGAATGGTAACGTAGCAATGCCATACCCCCAGAAAATGTTTTATGCTCAAAGATCGGTAACACAGTGATGTCCCCATGCACATTCCATGAGTTTTTCTACATTACAGTACATTTATTTATTTTATGTATTTTTATTTAACATTTGCTTACTGGGAAAGTCTGACTTGGAACAAGCAAATTTTCAGTGGAGGCCCGGGGAGAAATGCTTCAGATGCATGTCTTTGTAACATGAGAGGAAACTGGAGCACTCAGAGGAAACCCACACGAACGCATAGAGGAGATGCTGACTCCACACAGAAGGCACCCAAGCCATGAATCGAATTGGATAACCTCTTGCTGTGATGCAACAATGTTAACCACTGCACCACTGCGCTGTCCTGTACATACAGAGAAGGCACTCGTACCGTACTCAGCAACCAAATTACAGCAAGTACACTGATGGCACCAGAAAAACATTCACTACCCAGACTACAGATGGTGCTGAGATGGCATCTGTAATGCTTTCAGTAACCACATTACACTTGTATTGAGATGGGTGCAGTAACCACATTACAGCTGGTACTGAGATGGCAGCAGTAACCACACTGGTACTAAGAAGATAGCAGTAACTACATTACACTGGTACTGAGATAGCAGCAGTAACCATATTACACTTGGTAATGAGATGGTAGCAGTAACCACATTACAGCTAGTCTTGAGATGGTAGCAGTAACCACATCACACTGGTACAGAGATGGCAGCAGTAACCACATTACAGCTGGTACTTACATGGCAGCAGTAACTATATTACAGCTAGTACTGAGATGGCAGCAGTAACCATATTAAAGCTGGTACTAAGATGGCAGTAGTAACCACACTACACTGGTACTGGTACAACTGGTAATGAGATGGCAGCAGTAACGACATTACAGTGGTCCTGTGATGGCAGCAGTAACCACATTATGGCTAGTAATGAGATGGCAGGAGTAACACCATTACAATGGTATGGAGATGGCAGCAATAATCACATTACAGCTGGTACTGAGATTTCATGGAAACCCACAGCCATACAACTCTCTTCTAATGGCTATTCAGGGAAAAAGAGCTGCCTAGATGTGCACTGATTAATGAACCATTAATGAAATAACCTTTTTTTCACCAACCCACGCCATCTTGTATGGAGTATGAGAAGTCGTCTTTACAGGAACTGCTGACATAATTGCTGCTTACTGTTGTTTATTTAATTATTATTTAAATGTGTGTATGTGTACATGTGCCTACTGTGCCACAGATTAGTAGGTTTATCGAGACTATGTTGCACACATGTATTGTGCTACTGGTTTATATATTTTATCTGACTGAGCCTTCAGTCTTGCCTTGTCAGTGCACATCTTACATTCTGAAATCTCTATTGGCTGCACTGAAAACAGGGAACCAGCTGTGGATGCCTGCATGAATATGCTTTTGGCAAAAGAGTGCATGACTGCAACACATTGCAAAAGGCATGAGTTAGACATTTTAATTCCTATTCCTTTCATTTAGATCTTTCTTTATCAGTAAACTCTTCCCTGCATACCTTTTCAGCCAACACCAGGGATGGAAACACAGTGCAGAATATATGAACAGTCCATAACAACAAACTAACCAGGCTAAGCATTTGGAGACTGTGAGGACACCAAAGAGTCAGTAGTCAGAACTCTGGTTAGAACTCTTGACCCTGAAGCTGTAAGGTGTCCCCACTATGCACTTTCCCACTGTGCTGCCCAATACATGACAAATCTAAAGCAGAATGTGAGTAATGAGCTCACTTTCTGCTCTGCACAGCTTTTAAAGTGGCACTTTAACTTGTTGTACCACAACTTGAAGACAGGGACTAAAGAACAAATTAGCCTGAGCACTGAACGGAAGGCATTTTAGTGCTTCAAACTTAGCACAGTTAGGTGGATAGCAAACTAGCTGAGAGCTAGAACCCATATAATGAGTGTGGAAAGTGCATCCTCAGAAAGCATGAAGGTGACCAGTGGTGCTGCTTGCAGATCTACAAATTACAAATGGGGATCTCTGGCTAACCAAGTTTACAAATGGCTGTAAGCTTGGTGTCATCCTCAAGTCCCATTCTGATACACAGAAGCTGCAAATAGACCACAAACCTATAAATAACTGGTGATCAAAAAGGGATTAAAACTAAATTTTAAAGTGTGGTAAACAATCCCTTCATTCACCTTGTAAATATAGACAGCACTTCAAAATGAAAGTGTGGTGAGAGACCTTGGAACATGGATAAATAACTCCTTTGCTTTGACCATCACATTGCAACAGTGGTTAGGAAATCCTTTTACCTGATGCAACTGATTACAGAAGGCATTTTGTCTAGATCCAAGGAAGTTCTTACCCCTTCAAGGAAGTTCTTACCCCTCCAAGGAAGTTCTTACCCTCTCCACTCTGCATTGATTAGACCTGCTATAAAAGCAACGCCTCTTCTGAGATGTAACATACTAGCTATATCACAGAACTGGAAAGGCCACAGAGGTTCCTAATAAAAAGATCACAGGCTTAAAACACAAGAGTTACCAGTAGAGGCAGGAAGCACTGTCCCTTTATTCAGTGCTTTATAGACTCCTTAGGGGTGATCTTTGCCTTGCCTTTCAAACTTTTAGGGGTCCAGTAGTCCAAGACCTTTTATATCTACAGAAATCAAACAGTCCCACCATCATTAGAACCAGGTATCTATACCTGCTTCTGCAAATAAGCAAAACACAATGGAGAAACATATTTGTCGTGCAATGTTTATTCTTTCTCTGGAATAAACTTCCTCTCCAAATTAAGTAAATTGACACACTGTCTTCCTTCAAAAAGGAATGGCACAACTGGAAGGTATCAGCAAATTCCCCTGGTAAGACTGCCCCAGTGCTCCTTGAAAAAAGAGGTAAGGTCTAAGGGTAGGGGTAATGGCAAGGGCATAACTGTTAACTTTCCAGAACAAGAAATCTGGACAAAGCCAGAAATAACAGGGGTAAGGGGCAAATGCCCTGAAAATAGAGACAGATTTAAATATTGCTCCTATAAACTTAGATAGCTATTAGAATAACAGGTTTTGTATTATTATGCATTTTCTGAAGCACAAAAGTTCTGAAACTCAAACATCTGTCATTATTTATTGTTATTTTGTAACTTCAGTCTTCAGTGATTTGCCAGACCAAAAATATGAGGGGAAAATCAGGACATTGTGTGAAAATCTGGGGAGTTCAGAGCAATGGGAAAAGGGTAAATGACCAGAGGGCCTAGTTGCCTTGTATCTTGTATGATTTTTATGATTCTGTTATTGTCTTGCTTACACTATGATTTATTCTCCATAGCAACAAAAGCTCCTGGATAGCATTGACTAGGACCTAAATCTATAGTAATCTTTTCCAGTTAAAAGCTGTATGGATGGGCCTAATAATTAATCCTTCAATTTCCAACTCATGTTGTCAGAACAGATGTGACTTTGTACACTGAAATCATATTAGTAGCAATTACAAAACCTGCAGCAACTAAGAAATCTGCTAGCATTTAGACTTGGGCTGCTTGTCGGTCGTTTTGTCTACCTTACTAGTTCCCTCCTCTTGTTACTTTTGCCTTATTCAGGCATGGAACTTTAAGTGATTCTGCCACATCGCTTAGTAACTGCCTTCCCAATATGGCTGCTGTTGCCATGTTTCTTTTCTATTATATAATGCTATCTATGGTATCACCACTGTTGTACTTCTACTAAGCAAGTATCCTGTCTAGCATACAAGGGTAACTAGGCATACTCAGTGTACTCAAATATGTACATATTTTTTCAGCATCTCTTGGAAGCTTTTTTAAGCAAAGATGAGAGTATTAAAAACTATCAAAAACTAATTTTTTATATTACAGTGCTACATAAAACAGGAGGACTATGCCTCTAAAAATAGCCATTTTATGGTTATAGCTGACAACATTCGGAAATAATGTGTCTTAGTGTTATGTGCCTAAGGGCACTATTTTAAGGGTTGAGAACATTTTTTTAAATGATAGGTATTGAGGGGGGGGTTAGCAATATTAGGTATGAGCACAAAACATACATTTCTTAACTACACGGCTGCTAATATACCATGGAGGCTTAGAAAGGCCAAGTTTGTTTTTACTTCATTTGGAACAGCTGTAAAATCTTTCAAACACTGCACTACACAAAGGCTAGTTGCTTGTGTCTTTACAACCAATCATTACTAAGTAAATTGGAATAACAACTATAAGGGGCCTAATGAATGATGGTGATGTCATTTACTTTCTTTTTAATTGACACAGAGCTGCCTCCAGAGGGACATACATGGCTGTCCATAGATATACTACACGTTATAACATTTCAGATCTACAGCTGTGGCATCATTTATGCAGTACAGTCATCATTTGGTTTTGTTATAGGAAGAAATATCTAAATATATATGGGATTCTCTACCTCGAGGTTCTTAAAACCTTCTCAAACAGCAAATATGACAATCGGTATCATATTTTAAACTTTTAACACTTCACAATATTCCTTCTGACTTACAAACTGAGTTTCTGAGAAGGTCTCCTCAGGAGTACAGGAGAGGGCTTTAAACAATGTTTGAACAGGAATATCTAATGAATTTGCCTCTGTCACAGTGTTCTGAACGGAAATATCTAATGAATTCACCTCTGTCACAGAACCCTCCAGTTGGAGCTTGCTGTTTCAGTACCAGGTCTTCTAGCCTAGGAGAATAAGACTGGTCATCCATCCTTCTTTAGGTACAACATTCATTATATGTACCTCTACAGATGTGACAGTACTGTGCCATCTTTCTTTGGGCACAGCAGAGGTCAGCTATCCATCTTTGGGCAAGATAATGATCATCTTTCCATCTAAGGCTTTGGCACTGGTCATTAATCTTTCTAGGTGTACGTCAGTAGGCATCCGTCTTTCTTACTACATGAAATCTGGCATTCCATTAAATGTCCAGCATACTGCACTGGGTATTAGGCCTTCTGTTAGGATGGCATTTTACATATGCAAAGTGCCTTATAACTGTGCTTCAGATTGTCATTAATATTATTCTTTGCAGAACAGTCATTTATCCATCTAAAATGTTTCTGCTCCCATATCAGTTTTCCTACATAAGAGGTCCTACCTATAAGATAATTTTGCCAATCTTTAATGTCAGCTGTATAGCTGTTAACACATGTAGTTTAGTAGTAAGACATAAAGGTGGTCTCTCATTTACGTTTAAATTGCTTTTCTGTACTGCCCTTTGCATGAAATTAACAATAAATCTAAGTAGGATCCTAAACTCTCATTCAGAAACTTTGCTACAGGTATTATGCTTGCATGAACTATGTTTTGATATGCAAAAAGAAATCTGCCTTTTGCTGCAATGGTTTATTCTTTTATCTTTCATCCTTAACAGCTTTCTTCATACCGCTCAACTTCTTTGCACATGAAACCTGAGCAAAACCAAATTATTGGGGGAACAAAGACCCAAAAATAAAAGCAGATTTTAAATATTGTTTTTATAAACTTAGTAAGTTACCAGAGTAAAAGATTTTGTGTTGGCATGCAATATCTGAAGGATATGAAGTCTCAAACTTAATCACCAGTCATTATTTAGTGACTTCAGTACTCAAAGATTTGCCAGAAGGCCACAAATTTTATGAGGGACAGACCAAAAATATAAAGCAAAAATCTGGAAATTCTGCAAAATTGTGGACAGCTGAGAGGTATATTTCTCTTGAAAATGTAATAAATCATCCCTGCCTGCTTGTTCATGACTGGATGGCAGGTAGCAAATGTGAAGTGGTTGCAGCCTTTAGTTATGCAAAGTCTAATAGTTCTTTCTTTGAGAATATTGGCTGTAACCCTGTAGTAATTTCTTCAGATGTGCCCAATTCCAAGCAAGTAGGCCCCCAGACACTTACAGTTCACATCTACAACATTTAAGAAAACAGTGCATGCAATGTTTTAAAATCAGCATGCATACATTAGCATGGCAGTGACGGACATTCCTGTGGCTTGAGACATACTTGGTATAGTGCACCATGGAGAATTAGGCATTGAACATAGCCTTCTGCTGAGTGTCAAAACTTATTTTTCACACTCGTAAGTTCTGCTCATGTATAGTGTTCAGCAGTCAGGTACATAACTTAGATGCACCACCACCACCTTTTTAAACATTTGCAAGTATAGCTGCCTTGCAATAATGCATTTAGTTGCCATTGAATTGTTGACAGAGTTGGTGTGAATGAATGGTGGTGGTTATCAGTCCTAGGTATCACAGTTTGTGACACATTCTGAGCCTTCGATGTGTTAGGCATAGCTGCCATTTTGTCTTGCACCTTGTACAGTTCATTTTTTCAGTAAGTCTTCTGCCCGTAACAACAAAGTTCACCCTTGAAAAAGTATAATTTGTCTTGAACAGCGCAAAGCCATATTGCATTACTCATTTGAAGAACATCTGTCAATTTTTCACAGGTATTAACTATCTCTGTCCTGCACCAGGATACCCTTGAGGTAACTCTGCATACTAGAATGCACAGCATATTTCATCCATGCATTGTGCAGATGGCACTCAGAAATTAGATAGTTGCTATGAAACAACATTTGTATCAGTTGTCCAAAGCTACCTGGAGGATTTTGCCATCTCCATAGGCTGGTATACTTGTGTGAAGTCAAACTTTGTAAAGCATGTCTCCTTGTTAAAGGTACAAAATGTCCCCATCCCCAATTCATGGTGACACATACTGCAATGTACATAACAGTGCAATAGGAAATCTGCATATATGCTGGTATTGCTTGTTTACCTTTTTAGTGCAGTAATTATGGGCATGGCCTACTCACTCTCTACCAGCTGAAAATTACAGCTGCTGTAAGTTTCTGTGCTTCTCCCTCCGTCTTGGGTCTGATTATATGTGGCATTATGTAAGCCTTGTGAAGTCTACGACTGGCGTTTTCTTCCAGCTCACCTCTGACCTTCATACCATCTATTAGCCCATTTCTTTGGCACAACCTGTTTAGTTTCCGTCAGCAACTTTTTTTAATAGCTCTGGCACTCTTGTCTTTTAGCAGAATGTCAGTTTAATGCAATATTCCACATTGATTCTCTGCCTGACAATGTTGCCTCCTTCTGTATTATATACAGGCAACTCTAACTTCTGTGTTTTACTACTGTAAGCCACTGGTAAATAAACTTTACCTTTGCTTTTCACCTCTTTAAATCATTAATATCACTGCTGATGTTTCCAACGGTATCTTTGAAAATATTTTCTGACAGTCAGAATCATAAATTATAGATAACATTGCGGCTATATCCATTTCCTTTCTGAGTTTCATTTCTGACATCCCAAAGGTGACTTATCACTTTCAGTCATACTATATATACATACACACATTTATATTTATTTATTGCATTTGTTTACCAGTCCACTGGGCCTAGGTAAGCCCATTTTTAGTGGAGGCCCGGGGAGAAAAGCTCCACATAAAAGTCAACAATACAGAAATACAAATACAGTTTACAATCAAAATGTTGAAATTCAGTTACATGACAGGCTCCTCCTCAAACATGGTAGGAGCGACAGTCAGAATGTCGATGTTCATGTGTACATCCGTTAAGAAGGACGTACACAAGGCAGGGACACAAAGCATGGTTGGCAATGGCAGCTGCCAACATTAATATCGATAGAACGTTGTCGATCTTGCTGCATTGACCTTCAGACCTACTTAATATTTATGAGTCGAGGATATGCGTCATGGAAACCACCGTTCGTGGTTGTAAGTTTTGAGCATTTGATAGTAAACCTATACATACGTATACATATATATATATATATATATATATATATATATATATATAGACACACACACACACATGACCCACACTGATGTATCATTATAGACTTGTGCATGACCCACACTGACATATTCACTACAGGCATGTGCATGACCCATACTGACATATCACTACAGACATCACTATAGCCATGCACGACCCACACGGTCATATAACTCTAGACGTGCATGAACCACAATGACACATCACTGTAGATGTGCATGACCCACACTGACATATCATTATAGACTTGTGCATGACCCACACTGACATATTCACTACAGGCATGTGCAAGACCCATACTTACATATCACTACAGACGTGCATGACCCACACTGATATATTTATTACAGATGTGCATGAACCATTCTAGCATATCACTATGCAAGTGCATGACCCACGCTGACATATTCACTACAGATGTGCATGATACACACTACCATATCACTACAGACATGCATGATCCACACTAACATATCACTATAGCTGTGCATGACCCACACTGACATATCACTATAGCCATGCATGACCCACACTGTCATATAACTCTAGACGTGCATGAACCACACTGTCATATAACTGTAGATGTGCATGAACCACAATGACACATCACTATAGATGTGCATGACCCACACTGACATATCACTGGGATACCCATGTCTGATATCTATTATTATTTTGGAGACTGAGAGGGGGTGTTGGGACTTGGAAAATGGTAGATAGTAGGAGGAACAACAAAATCAAATACAAATCAACAGTAGCTTGAAATGGACTCTGGCTTTGCCTTGCAGAATCATGTCACAACCCTGGCATGGCTCTTAGAAAAGGTCTTGGCTTGCTCGGCGGTGTTGCAAGTGATCCCTCTACAGTAAATCCTAAGAGTAGTCAGATCCACATCTTATCTGCAGCTAAGTGTTGGGTGCTACATCACAACACATACAAATCACAATGCAGTCTTACCTTCTTACCTGAGGACTTCTCCATATCATTAATTGGCTTTCAAAGCAAAGCCAACAAAAGCAATTCTATTAAACTTACTATGTAGCTGCACAATTTATTCTTTTAAAATCTACATTTTACACTTTATAATTACTCCTGCAGGTGAGCACCTTGTCCTTTATATGCTGATACTGCAGACTCCTTTTGGTCTGTGCATGTTAGCTGTAAGAAGTCCCAGTGCCACTGACAACACTTTTTCTCCTGCTACTCATGTCCAACAACAGTGCCCATATGTTTTTAAAACTGTAATTTGACCACTGTTCTGTCTTACTATTACTGTACTGCATATGTCAATACACCTGGTCAGTCTATAACTTAACTGGTAAATGTATATATTTTTATACCATTTGAAACAGAACTTTAAGCCAGGAAATGTTTCATAAATGTTAGCTATTAATTTCTGCTTTTATTTCTTTACAGAACCAAAGAAATCCTATTAACACAATGTTACAAATCTGCTCTTTTTCTGAATATAAAGATAAATCCATAAACATATTTGTATAAATAAGCTAATGTGATAATCATTTGAGGTAGACGAACACCAGAACACTGTATATGCATTGCTGTGTCACTGCTCTTCCTGTAAACAGAAAATCCGAGTTTGTCCTATTTTCATCACATTCATCCTTTCACCACATCTCAAGGTGAAGAATTTGTAATAATGCATCATCCTTTTACCACAAAGTGTAATGTTACATCATACAGTGATTGGCCACAGTACATCAAAGAATTAGCAATCTATGTCTATAAAATAAAAAAAATTCATGGCAACTTTTGGGTAAGAATAGTGTAAGCTGCAAACAAGCAAAATAAAAGTGAAAAGTACATGTACTCACTTTGGTAAACACCTTCTTAACAGACAGTGGCATCACCAATTCCAGCAAATCCACCACATAGCACAGAAAGGTAAAATGCTTTGGCTAGAAGACAGTCACAGTTGCCATTTGCCTGCAAGCATGCATCTAAATGCTAATAAGTATGACTCAGAATGTTCAAGACCATAATCCCCAGCTGGGCACTAATTTTCAGGAAGGTTGCTCATCGGAACCATGGACACAAAGCTGCCCAGCTTCTAAGCTCAGCAGAGATTTGTAGCAGTGACACACACGGATAAAGGTAAATTGGAGCACAACATGTCAGTAAGACAGATAAGCAGCTGGAGTGCTTAGTGTCTTTTGCTTCATATCAGCTCTTGACTAATTTAAGTTTCTGCTTCACTTCATTACAGAGTTATGTAGTAACCCTGAAATGTTAAAAAATGTGTTTTTCTTTACTGAACCTCACATGCAGTGTAACGGCTGAGATTCCGGGCAAAATGTATTTCAGACCCAGATATTTTTCTGCATATGACATCATCAGTAGTACGTGTACTCAGAAGTGTTATAGATTACAGCAGAACAGGGACAACTAAGAAAGATTGTGGAACAAAGTGTTTTCACAGTACTGTCTTAGCTTGTCCATGGCTGAAATGTAGTTTCTGGATTTTTGTAGTACTCCCCTCCACCAACAAGTGACCAGTACTCACACAACAGTACCCGGAGTAGATGAGGTCTCCCTCTTCATTTTTAATCTGTCACTTCATAACACTCCACACACTTCCTAGGAGAATATATGCATCTCACAGGGAATAGCAAGGCAATAAGATCATGAGAATATACTGTATACACTGTGACATGTGAATGAAAAACTAAAAGGACACGCATTCAGTTAACTGCAAGGTAAATAACTAAAAGTTATTTTAAGTAGTAGTAGTAGTAATAACTAAAAGTGGCAATAAGCTTTTTTTCAGTGTTTTGCTCCCTCCTCTCTGCATCTGACCTTCAGCTGCCACTGGCTTACCTCATTGTTCACCGAGACTATCAGACCCATTTCAGCCTCCCCCGGGCTCAACCCCAATCCATGTCCAGGGCCAGTGAGGAAATGAAGGATGCTGGTGCAGTGTCATACTGATGCTGAGGAGTGTGTCAAAGCCCCCTCCTGCCTAATGACAGCTCTGCAAGCAATGTAATTGCTGCATTTGGGAGGTCTATGCATGCATTCCACACATCTGCAACCTCCCAATCCCCCAACCATGCCACATGCAGCTTGCAGCACGAGCTCACCTGGCTCTTAATACCACTATTGTAATGAGCATATGTAGCCTCTGCCCACCTAAGGTTTGCTGAGCTGATACTCACTCTCATCCCGCCCCACCCCCCTGTATACTAGGTCTGTGATGACCTCTGCAAAATTCTCTGCAGTCCAATCTCATCTCACTGGTACTATATAGCTATATACAAGTATCAGAGGAGTGGGGGCACAACTGGCCCCATGTTAGAGGATATATGGGGGATTTGGTTCCCTAGAAGTGTTGAAGTGAATTCTGAAATTCACTTTATTTGGGAAACATATTTGTAAACTTTCAGAACTCACAATTACAGGTCTCAAACATGTGATATGAAGCCATAGTATACTTGGAAATAAAAAACTGATCAACATGTTTTTTTTCTTTTTTTTTTTTTTTTTTTGAGGTGAGAAAAAACCAGAGTGCCAAGAGGGGATCCATGGAAACAATTGGGGATGGGGGGGGACACAAACAGTAAACAGAGGTCAGGATCGTATGCCAGATCCTGCAACTGTGACCAAAAGATTTTAAC
The DNA here is from genome assembly GCF_019279795.1 of Protopterus annectens. Lineage (NCBI taxonomy): Eukaryota > Metazoa > Chordata > Ceratodontiformes > Protopteridae > Protopterus > Protopterus annectens. Next base: position 1,380,210,495 of record NC_056728.1, on the reverse strand, counting down.
CACTATGGTGTCCAAGTAGTATATATACTGTCCTGTGAAAAATATAGCATGCATCACAAAGACAAAAGCAGACCCCAAAGGTTCAGATTTCTGAAGTTCAGAAAAGCCTCTGCATTTGATGTTTCCTGGTCAAACCTATCACTACTCCCCACTGCATACATATAAAGACCAGTAATGGCATTAGAATATGAAATCCTTGTGTGTCACCAGCTATATATAAGCAACTACCTTCATTTTGTAGTCTGAGATATCACGAGTCAGAGAAAATGTCTAACATCAAGACTTTGTAAAACCAGATTTCTTCACACAGCTTTAAAGTCACCATACTTTTTACTGTGTATACATTTTCTAAGTATGACAATATCCTCCCCAGTGGTGTTGGTGGGTATAACAACTATATAAAACAAACAGAGGTACACACACAGAGAAAACATCTACCTTCATACATGGACATGTGTGTAATAGTTCATAAATGAGGCATCATAGTGCAGCTGCCACAGGTAAACATGATGTTTGCATCCATTTAAGTGTTTAGGTTTGGAGAATGGAAGACTAAACATTTTTAGAAGAATACATCAATGGCAGTCATGCCTTTGTCATGTAATTAATGAGACAATAACTAGGGAATCTCAGCAAAACAAACTGCAAGTTGAAGATGATTTACAATAACTCTTAAAAAAATAATGTTTTCTTCTTTAACTACCAACAAAATGTAGAAAATGTTCCTTTGTTTATAAGATGCCTGAGAAGACATAATAACATAACAGTCTGTTCAGTCTGTATTTATATAAACTGAATATGTTATCTTTCAATGAGGTTTAACATTTTATTTTTAATCTAGGCATAAATACAAATAATAAATTGTACAAAATAAAACTTCCAACATGTGCTGTAGTTACCCTTAGTAACTAGTCAAATGTGGTTAGCATGCCTGCAATATTTCTCAAAATGATTTGTGAAAGAGACAAGTTTAAAAGTTACTTATCTTTAAAGAGGTCTGTTATTGATTACAACATATGACATTTTCAGTTTAATGTTGTGTGACTGTTTGTTTTAAGCCTGACTAAACAGAAACACTTTCCCTACCTCACTTTGTGGTTAAAAATAAAACATGGAATGAACACAAAATGAGGACAGGGCAGAGAAATCTTACCCAATACCAAGTTGTAGTAAATTACAATTGTAAATGCAGCTTGTATACTTTAATTTAAATAGTCAAAGGTTTAGTAAGTGTTTAGAAACATTTTATTAACGGTTTTGAAGATATTTCAAATGCAGAAATGCATTCTGGTAGTAAACCTATTAGAGGGTTAAGACTAACAGATGCCAATTAGTTTCACCCTATTGTCCTGAGCTTTTGTCCCTCTGTCGGTATTTAAGGACTGTGTGACTCTAATTAAGTTACTTAATTGGACTGTTGCTTCTTGGTTGCCCTTATAAAGGAAAAACGTGTGTTCAGTGGTTTATTTGGTTTCAAATTAGTAAAGTAAACAATTTTTATTTTAGTTGTTAACTGAGTATGTGAACTGGTACAATATCTTCTTCAACCATAACCTAACCCACTGGCACATGACAAATATCCATAATGTGGTATCATTTCTACACATTTAAAACACAATTTTTGATGGTATCATACTTACACAAAAAAGCAGAAATACAGTGTGAGACGTACAAAAATTGTACAAAGCAAATCTTTAACTAGTATACTACTTATTAAAAAACACATCTTTCAATCCCTTAGCACAAGAATCAGGGACAAAGCCAAAATAACTGGAGTCTAAAGGCCAAAAAATAGGGTTGCATTTTAAAAACTGCTCTTATAAATGGAAAAAGATGTTAACGTAACAGGTTTTGCATTGACATGCATTTTCTAAAGAAAAGGAAGTCCAAAACTCAAATATCTGTGATTATTTAATGACTTCAGTCCTCAAAGATTTGCCAGAAAAGAAAAAAAATATGAAAGGAATAGAGCAAAAATTTGAGGCAAAAATCTGGACATTTTGCAAAATGGGCATTTGTGAGGTATGCATGTAAAGGTTAGAAGAAAAGCTATAAAGTAGAAATTTCAGAAAAAAAGCATTATAACTAAGGGATTACACACATCAGAGAGGAATTGAAATCCAGGAGTTAGTGCTGTAACTTCTATAGTTACTTCAGCTAGTAGTGTTAGTTGTCAGGGTTCAAGTCTTACCCACTTTCCCTAAGGTGGGTGAGTTACTAGTACTTAGAAGGTTATATCTTTATGAATGGATGAACAGAATAGGTTATTACAAACATAAATGAAACAATATTCACATAGCATGCTTTCATAATTATATGTTTTACATGAGAGAGGAGAATTTGCACAAACCATCTGGAATTGATGTCAAGGTGAACAAAAAACTCAAAAGGAAATCTTACAACTAAGAGAAACAATCTAATGGAAATTATGCTAAAGGCTTAAAACATTTTCTTCAAAGATGTTTTGAAGCAGTAACTGGCCACAAAACTATGGCTCTGCCTACATAAACTGAGCAAAAATCTGCCTTATTTATAGCGTTCTCATATATTAATTGTTAATTTAAACCATGGTTAAATGTAATCAAAATTCATTTTCTGCTGACTGCACTAAAAGAGTAAGTTGTGCTGGCAAACTAGATTTCACTAATGTGCTTACAAGTCTATAACACTGCAGACAACCTTGAAAGCCTTCAGTTGCTAAAAGTCATGGGGCAAAGGTGTTACCACTCTTAAATTACTTGCAGATGGCTACTATGTATTGACTTCATTAACTAAAATAATTAAATCAGTGTGGAATTCTTCAATGATGCAAAGCTTTCTGTTGCATATTTTACTGTTTGTTTACCCACTGTTGCCGATGCACATGTGGTGATAATGTACTTATTAAAAGGCATTACATATCTCCTGTCATTGAACATTACAGCGATAGCTACAGCAGCTTAACAAACTCGTGTTGCATTGTATAACCACACATAGGACAGATGTACAACTCCATCATCAGAGGGTGCTACTTGCCTCTCAGGTCCGTCTTGTTAGGCAACTAATCCGAGTGCTCCCCCCAACACACACTTTTCTGCCTATCCTACCTACTTCTAAACTGCTGCTCTATTAAGGCATTCAGGGATGGGCATTCTAAATGTCTTCCCCCTTCTCTGTGGAGATGTTTCTGCTCATCTACAGCACTTCTTGTAATCTGTCAGTCATGCTTCCTTTCCTGTGTCATTCCATACCATGTACAGTTCTGCTCTTCCTATAAGGGTCTACCAGTTGCACCCTATCCTGAAAAATGTTATGTACCTAGATTATATCTCTGATGTCTCATTTAAGGTTGGATATCCAAGAATGTATACAATGTTACCTGTAAATAGGCCCTCATCAAAGCTTTACAATGAGGACAAATAGTTACTGGGTACCTGGAGCATCTCCACCACAGTTATGCTGTTTATTCAAGCATCACTATCCGCACATTTAGCATAATGATCCAAGTCAGCTGAGATAAGTGCATGTAGAGTGTCTAGGTCAACTTATTCTACACCCTGATGCTTTTCCTACCACAAATCCCTTCTCAGGTTCTTTTCACCGACATGCATGATTTTGCATTTTTGGCATGAAACCTTAGTTTTCATTTATGTACCCCTTCCTCAGTTTACCTTGCATCTCCAGCATCCTCCAGCTGACACAGCATCCACCACCATGGTACTGTCTGCAGGCAAGATTATTGTGCTGCTCAGACTCTCTGAAATGTCAGCTTTGAACAAGCCGAAGAGAAGAGGGCATGAAATAAATTTCTGTGGCATTTTAGGCATGAGCTGCATGGCAAATGGCTGGCAAGTTGACTGCCATCCTCTGATCCCCTCCATTCCATCAGTTCTCTATTCACCCAACCAGTTTGCAACCCTCATAAACACAGTTCACTAACCAACACCTTCCTGTGGGATGGTATCGAATGATTTGGTGCGATGGTATTGAATGCCTTGGTGGGATGGTATTCAACACCTTGGTAGGATGGTACTGAATGCCTTGGTGGGATGGTACTGAATGCCTTGGTGAGATGGTACTGAATGCCTTGGTGGGATGGTACTGAATGCCTTGGTGAGATGGTACTGAATGCCTTGTTGGGATGGTATTGAATGCCTTGGTGGGATGGTACTGTATGCATTGGTGGAATGGTACTGAATTCCTTGGTGGGATGGTACTGAATGCCTTGGTGGGATGGTACTGAATGCCTTGGTGGGATGGTACTGAATGATTTGGTGGGATGGTACTGAATGCCTTGGTGGGATGGTATTGAATGCCTTGGTGGGATGGTACTGAATGCCTTGGTGGGATGGTACCGAATGCCTTGGTGGGATGGTACTGAATTCCTTGGTGGGATGGTACTGAATGCCTAGGTGGGATGGTACTGAACGCCTTGGTGGGATGGTATTGAACGCCTTGGTGGGATGGTACTGAATGCCTTGGTGGGATGGTACTGAATGCCTTGGTGGGATGTTACTGAATGCCTTGGTGGGATGGTACTGAATGCCTTGGTGGGATGGTATTGAACGCCTTGGTGGGATGGTACTGAATGATTTGGTGGGATGGTACTGAATGATTTGTTGGGATGGTATTGAATGCCTTGGTGGGATGGTATTGAATGCCTTAGTGGGATGGTACTGAATGCCTTGGTGGGATGGTATTGAATGGTGCTGAATGATTTGGTGGGATGGTACTGAATGCCTTGGTGGGATGGTATTGAATGACTTGGTGGGATGTTATTGAACACCTTGGTGGGATAGTATTATATGACTTGGTGGGATGACATTGAATGTCTTGGTGAGATGATATTAAACACCTTGGTGGGATGGTATTGAATGCCTTGGTGGGATGTTATTAAACACCTTGGTGGGATGGTACTGAATGCCTTGGTGGGATGTTATTGAACGCCTTGGTGGGATAGTATTGAATGCCTTTGTGGGATGGTATTAAATGCCTTGCCATTGGTCATGTTCACATCATTCACTATGTTTTCCCTAAACATACACATTATTACTCCATCATATTACTGCACTAGGTTAAGATAACAAGCCCTTCCTCCACAAATCAGTCAGTACATGGATTTAAAACAGGGTTTGGGAACCTTTTTTAAGTGGAGTGCTAAAAATAATGCCTTTCCCCTCTTTCAAAATGTTCAGGTGTCAGTCAGATAAACTGTGGAAGGGAAGATAATTCTTAGATACACACACATTTTAAATACATGAGCCATATTTTAGCAATAACTGACGACTGGGTGTGGGTAAGTTCTGTGATACCCACATCTAAGAGTTGGTTGTTGCTATTACACAGTGACATTATTTAAGAAAGAAATTGCTTACTTTTCTTAAATAATGTTTTTGCATAACAGAGCTGTAGTGTTCCTCCACATTCTTCCTTGACTGCTGACGTACTGCACGTGTATAGGACTTGCGTTTCCACACTTGCACAGTACGTCAGTGCTGTTCAGGAAAAGCAACTGAGAAAAGAGACTCTCCGTTGCTGTTGTTTTGTTTGTTTTGTTTTGCCTGCCTTTATAACCCCTTAATGCAAGAAACCTGGACAAGGCCCACATAATGGGGGACAAAGGTCCAAAAATAGAGACAGATTTTAAATATTGCTCTTATAAACTTAAATAGCTGCTGGAATAAGATGTTTTGTGTTAGCGTGTGTTTTCTGAAGGATATGAAGACTGAACCTCAAATGCCTGTCATTATTTAATGATTTCAATTCCTAGTGATTTGCCAGAAAATTACAGTTTTTATGAGGAACATATCAAAACTATGAGGCAGTAATCCATACATTCTGCAAAACTCTGGACAGTTGAGAGGTATGACTGCTAAGATTTTAATAGAGACAGCACAGCAATATAAGGAAAATCAGATACATTTCTGTTTCTTTAGTTTTGGAGAATGTACCTGATTTTTTTTGTATTTTGCTCTGTTTCCTAAGTATATCCCAATAGAAAAGTCTGGCTGGTACTTTAGCAGCTGAACTTTTTTTCTGTTGGTATATACTCAATTTACAATGTCCATGCTGACTGGGCTGTTTAATCAGCATGCTTGTTTTTGAATGGCAATGAGCAGTTATTGTATAATTGTCATTAACTGTAGTCAATAAATCTGTTTAACATAGCAAGATATCTTGTTAGAAAAGCAAAATATTAAAACAGAGCTGTGACATCGCCGATCAAGATACCCCACCTGTTGGTTCCCACTGAATGTACAGGAGTGCTGCTCTTCAGCATGGGTAGGGGAGGAAAAGAGACAGTTGAGGGCAAGGCAAAAGTGTGACAGATACAACTGCAAAACTCAAAACTGTAAATAGCAAACAGAGAATGTCAATAAAACCAGTGAATCGTGAAACTCACTTTAATGACATCTAAACTGATTTTGTTTATAAGTAAACGTGTATATATATATATATATATATATATATATAATATATATATATATATATATATATATATATATATATATATATATATATATATATATATATATATATATATATATATATATAATATATATATATATATATATATATTACTGAGGATATACATTTTGTTTACCATATTGCTGCCATTTTGTAATGTTGGAGGCAAGATTGGCCAATTTGTATTCCAAAATAAAAATCATTTTCAGAAGTTCCTCTACTTAAGAGTTCTTCCATTATCATTCCAGTTACTGAGGTCAGACTCACATGTTTCCTGTACTTCTTCTAGTCACTGTAGAACAGAACCATCTCGGCTATTTTCCATTTACTTGGCACATCACCCCATTCCATTGACTTATAAGGTCTATTACCAGTAGGTCTGCTTTCTTCAAAACATTTGCTGACATCTGGACTCTGTGTTATGCCATTCTGGCTTCTTATCCCATCCATTAACATTCTGAGTGTCCAGTATTCCACCCCTCTCTCATTTTGGTATAGAATGTTGTCTCTTTGTTAAGAAAACTGAGGAAAAATAATCCACATCTGCTTTTTCCGCTGTTTCTGCAGACCTCCTTCCTTCTTCTACCTTTCAACATGTGTATATCTGACATTTTTTCTTCTTCGTCTTCTCTGTAGAACTGAAAAAAAGCTAATAACCTCAGCTGTAACAGTTCTAGTAATTACCTGCCCTCATCAGCCTCAACTGTCCTATCCTCAGTACTGTTGCTCACATATTTGCCTCCCCAAACAAGGGCAACTTATGAAGTCTAATCAAATAAAACAAAAATGTGATTTGCAATCAATTCTTCTTTTATAAAAGCTAAAATTTCTTGTGCACACTGTAAGAACACAGATGCACACGTATTACAAACGTGCTTTATTCTGTATACTGAGAACATACATCTAAAGATCATACATGTATCACACAGTATTATATTCTGGCCTTTAGTTTGAATTCAAACCTTAATGATTTTGGTGTTTGTGACAATAGCAGGTACTGCCAGCTATACTAGGAGAAGTAGGGCAGTGGATGTGTAACATATGCCAGCACAGCTAGCTGGAATTCTGTGAAGAATTATATATCGTTTATTTAGGAAACTGATTTCTACAGTAGTTTATGCTGAACATGTATTTGTAAAGTTGTTTTTGTTAAAAATGCACCAACAGTGTGTCTTGATTGTATTGTAACTGAATTAAATGTGTATGTTTTTACAGAGAACATGAGAGAAAAGGTTAATCTCAATCTCAGCTAACTTTCAGAAATAGCTGAAATTAAATTAAGCCATAAATATTGTATCTTACAGTTCTGGTTGCAGCCAGAGACAAAATGTCTGGGAAGCCAAGTATTAGGAAGCCTTATTCTACTCTGGAAGGGTAGAGGTTTAAAATTGTTTTATGACTTCCAGGAGCTGCAGCAGATCTGAGCAAAGCTCTATCTGTGTGTATGGTAACACACAGGTGCTAAAATCCTGGCAGCTTCTAGTGTTGGTGATAGTGTGGAAAACAGAGTCAGATGACCAGATATGATGTCATTCTGTACAGAAATAATGTTTTAATACTAGATAAGGCTGAGGTCTCATGGGCAGTCTGTTTATTGGAACCTGACATAGAAAGATCCCTCACCTACTTCATCTTGCGTTGCTCTACTAAGTGAATCGGGGAATAGTAGCTCTTTAGATTAGTCAGGAAAATATAGTGAGAATAGTTAAGTATTGTCTTTCTGTAACTATGTGAATCTTTCCAGGTGTGTTATTTTTAATATTTCCTATGACTGAAACTCTGGTATTTACTGTAAATAGATATTTCCTATTTTCATGTTCTTTTATTATTTATTATTAAATATATTTAAACTTTTCATTGTGGCTGGTCCTTTTAGAAAATATTTTAACCTTTGAGAGTTTTTGCATATATTTATTTGATGATAACTCGGGCCACTCCTGAAAGCCTGGCTGTTTGGTCAACATTACCATTTGCATTAATATTAATTTCACTCAATATAAGTGTATATCCTTTTAAGAGCCTTATAGTAACTGACTTGTGGCAGTGACTCTACCTTATAGTCTGGGCAAAGTTGCTAGAGCTGGTAATCTGTGCCAGCCTTTCCCAGATGTGCGTGTGTGTGAAAATTAAATCTCATAGAGTGTGTGTGTCAGCAACTTGGAGCAGGGACATGAAGCACTGGTTTCACAGAGAAAGTGGTGGAGGACTTGTCTTGGACACTCAGCTGAGGACTTAACTCTGCAGCTGTGCCAATGGGGAACCTTATTGGGGACCTGGGGAGAGACAGAGAGAAACCCAAACCCTGAGCTGAGTGTGCTCTTAAGGAAAATTGTGCTTGATGCTGAAAAGTCTGCATCTGGAAATAATGAGTGCATCCATTTGTGTTCCAAGTGAATGTCCCTCTCCAGTGCCAGTGGTGAAGATTCAAGCTCCTAGATTACTGGCCCAGAGTGGGGATGTCACAGTGTTCTTTTGTTAAGTTTTCTCATAGTATAACAGATGCTCACTACAACACATCCTTAACTATTGACATTAAAGGCAATAAATACTCTAATCCATTTAGTATCACTAAATCTCCACTCCATCATAAAACTATTTAGTTCCAGACGTGGGGGTTTAACACATCATTGGTTGTGGGCAGGTGCACAGTGCTTTTGGCAGTACTACTCATTTGAAATTATTTTTTTAATCTGTATTACATGGTGCCATCTAACATTTTGTGTAAAAAAGATGGGGATGTCACCTAGATGACACTGTTCACCCACTTTTTTCTTTGCAAAATAAAAATAATGCTCTTCTATTTAATTAAGCATATAAACTGTATTGGCCATCTAGCCACCTAGCAGGTTCAATGACATAGTTCAAATAAGTTAAAAAACATCCTGAATTAAAATATACTAATTACTGTAGTAGTAAAAATAAATACTTGCATTACTTTTTTAAACACAGTCAAGAATTATTACAAAAAAAGCTTTTAACTGGAGACTTTGAAATTAAGAATTAAATTTGAGCTGAATATCACTTGATGGGGCGTCAAACTGAATCATAAGTGCTAAAGCAATATACATGCAATATTAATGTTTAAATTTTCTGACATGCCCTGGATGGAAGACGGAACCAACACATGGTGACCTGATTTCAGAAAAACAATGACATCTTCACTGTCTAAGATAGTGTCTTGCCAATCAAGAATATCTTAAGTACGTAATAACTTGCTCCCACTTCATAAAGCTATTAAACAAGAAAAAATACTTGCTCTTTCAAATAGTCTGTTATTAGATGAACCAATATATATATATGGGCCTACTTCAAAACATCTAAAACCAATAACATCGAGACCAGAACATCTAAAACCCAAAACATCTAAAACCCATAACATCAAATTTCATAACATTGAAAATGTGCATCATAACATGGAACACTACAAATCACATAAAAATATCATCCCCTCCACATATAACACCAAACTACCAAACACACTTTTTACTATGTTTCTGCAGGGGGGGCAAGCCCCCCTGCACCCCTCACACCCCCATAAATTAAATATACCAACTCCAAGATCGCACTACAGTGGGGCAAAGTTAATTTCCTCACCCCACTGTATCACTATCACCATAAAGAATGTACACATAATGTCTAAATCACTACCTGTATGGCCTAAAAAACACATACAGAATGGCAAAATAAACACTATATAAATAGTATAAATTCCTACACTATATAAATAATAGCTATATAAATAAAAATTGCAACATCTCATACTGATACCACAAGAATAACAGATTAAACTATAACATTTACATGTTTGATGATACACTATTACATATTATACATTTTCGATGTTATGAAATTCAATGTTATGGGTTTTAGATGTTCTGGTCTCGATGTTATGAAATTGGATGTTATGGGTTTTAGATGTTTTGAAGGGGACCCATACACACACACACACACACACACACACATATATATATATATATATATATATATATACTGCCTAGTGCCTGGCAAGAACATTAATTTAATTACATAATTGTAAACATCAAGTAAAAGTTTTACCATACTTTTCCTACTCTCTCAGTATGCATGCACTGCATCTGCAAGACCACCCAATGAGAGAAATGCATGCACAGCAACACTGCTGTATAAGTTTTCCAGGCCAGTAAAGCAACATGTGGAGCTTTGGGTTTCCAGACTGGAGGAGGGCCAAGGTTTGATTTTGCAATGGTATTATGAATGCCACTTAATTGCAGGGTGCATGGTGTATGCATATATGTGTGTGTGTGTGTGTGTGTGTGTGTGTGTGTGTGTGTGTGTGTGTGTGTGTAAGTGCGTTTGTAATGTCCTAATAAGAGAGGGCAGTTTAGTTAATTGACTTGCTCAGGTTCAAACCCTGTACCTTGGCTGCATGAGACAAGAGACTTAATCCTACACCAATTACCAACATACCTTTCATTTGAACCTGATTTTGACTAAAATTTTAGTTCTGTGCCTTGTAATCCCTTCTAAAACTTTTGGGAAAAAGATGGTGAATTATACTCAAAATATAATGACAACAATTAGAGTTATATACTTCTTTTACTTCAGAAAAAGTATATTAATTCACATTTTCTTATTCTGTCAATGCCTCAGGTTAATAATACTAATATTTTAAATTTGTCCCTTATTATCTCTGAATATCTCTGGATTTGCCTCTGATTCATTAAGAGCTATGACTACCATAAATCAGTGAGGATTGCAGTTACTCATTACCATTGATTGAAATGAGCTGAAATGGGTATTTTTTCATTTATTGGTTCATACATTTTGTTTCACTGCTTAATGAAAAAACTTTTTTTAAAACTATATATTTTAAATGTAGTCTGTTATAAGAAAGTATTCAAAAAGAAATACATTACATCAGGAAGATGATTCAAGGAACATGTCTATTTATGCATGGTCTTAAAATGTATGCAGGGGGCCCATGGTTTGGAAACAGCCCAAGGACCAAGGTACACTTAATCTGCCACTGGGCAGGTGTATTTACAGTGAATGAGGGTTTCAATGCATTTTCAATGAATGGGAGCTTCAATGCATCTTCATAGGCTGATACTAGGCTATCTGCCCTCGGGCATTTATAAGCCTAGCCAGAGTGTGTTTGGCTTTCGCCACCCTTTTAGATTAGTTGACTGTGCCTCTGTATAGTAGGTCACAGAAGGTAGCCCTTTTAAGGTTTACTGTACCTCTGTCAAGCAGGGACACAGAAGAGATCCCAGGGGTAAACTTACGATCTCCCATCCACTCGTCAAGATTTCTCTTGAAAAGGGTCAGTGAGGGGCTCTGCCTAACATGGATTGGGATTTTGCTCCAGAGTGAGGGGAGCCTCTGGGATATGAATCTGTCCCTCCAACATGTCCTATTTATTTCTGTGCTGAGGTTCAAGTCCCTGGAGCATGTAGCTCTAAGGGATTTGGATTTCCTGAGGTGAAGCATATCCATTAATTCTGGGTTGGACATGACTTTATACGTCAGACACAGATCGCCTCTGAGTAGGCGGTATGCAACTGAGTAGAGCTGGACTTTCATTAGCCGAACTGCATAGGGCATCTGTTTGAGCCCCTTGATCCTCTTGGTGAGATACTTCTGGGGTCTTTCCAATTGCTGCATGTGTCTGGTAAGGTACATCCCAAATGGGGCATTGTACTCAATTATGGGCCTGATAAGTGAGAGTAGACGGGCTCAATGACCTCTCTTGATCTAGATGTGGACCCTTTCGTTATAAGGTAGGCTATATAGAAGGTCTTTCTAACCACTTTGGCAACATGATTGTCAAAGGAGAGATTGCTAACTACTTGGGTCCCCAAGTCCCTAATTACTTCTTCTGTACTTAATGGATTACCACCTATGTGGTAATTTGTGGGCACTTTGTTTTTCCCAAAGGGGATGACTATGCACTTTTTGGCATTTAGCTTTAGGCCATGGCTCTGGCACCAGTTATCCGTCTCTGTCAGACCCTTTTGGAGGATGCTTGTGTCAGCCGGAGAGTCGATTATGGCACCCAGTTTGCAGTCATCTGTGAACTTGGTCAGCCATAGTCCACCCGTGTTAGCCTGTACCTCGCAGAAATATATACCGAACAAGAGAGGTCCCAGGACTGAGCCTTGTGGGACACCACTTGTAACTGGTTTAGAGTCTGACATGGCACCTGCTATTCTGACCATGTGGGTTCTATCCCTGAGCCAGTTTGCAACCCATCTTGTGACATATGGTTGATATTTAAGTTGGTGAGCTTATTAATGATGCCCGAGTGGGGTATTGTGTCAAAGGCTTTTGCGAGGTCCAGGTAGGCTGGGTGGACTACCTTCCCTTCATCTGTGGCTTTGGTAACTGTTTCAAAGAAGTCGACCAGGTTCAAGAGGCAAGATCTGCCCTTAACAAAGTCGAATTGGGTAGGACCCAGTGTCTGGAGGTTCCCAATGTCTTTGTTTATGAATTACATGATGATACGCTCCATAGCTTTGCAGACCAGGCTAGTCAGGCTTATAGGGCGATAGTTTCCAGGGTCTGTTTTGGCACCACCTTTGTGGAGTGGGACCACTGTTGCTGTACGCCATTCCTTGGGTACATATCCTGTAGTAAGGCTGAGATTGAACAATGACTTTATATGAGGGTTTAGTTCTTCTTGGAGCTCATGTAAGATGCAGCCCGGGACACCGTCTGGTCCCATTGATGCTGTGTTTTTTGCATTGGAGAGGGCAGCTCTCATCTGTGCATCTGTGATCTCAGGAAGACTACACTCTGTTGGGATAGACATTTGCTCTATTGGGGGGAAGGGGGTGAGAAGTTTGCACTGAACCTTTCTGCCAGGATGTTGGCAATGTCTGTGGGTTCAGCGTATTTCTTTTGAATTTGCACTAACTCAGAGCATATCTGGGAGTTGCCTCACAGGTTTCTGACATAACTAAAGAAGGCCTTGTGATTATCTTTAGTGACTTGTGCAATTTTTCTTTCGAAGCTGGCCTTAGATGATTTTATGAGGGATCGTAGTTTCTTGCTAGTATTGATCAGTGACGCCTTCCCTTTTTGGGATTTTGCACTGTCATGTAGTAGCTTTCTCCTTCTGTTGTATAGCTTATTTATGGCCGGGGTCCACCAGACAGGTCTCCTGCCTTTGGAGGAGTGAGTCTTGGTTTTATTTGGGATAGCATGCTCCATGCATTCCTGTAGGTGTCCATAGAATGCTTTGGTAAAGGATTCTGCATTTTGGGCTGTATTTTCCACTGGCCCAGGGGCTTTGAAGGATTCCACCTCAGTTTTGAGAAGTGTGAAGTTTGCTTTTGAGAAGTTCTTCACTGTGGTTTCCTTGGCTAGGGGTGGGGATGGAATATGGATGTCCAGTGAGATTTGTTCATGGTCTGATCTTACCAATGAGGGGTATACCTCTGGTGTGGAACATAGAGACCCCATGTTGGTGATGACCAGATCTAATATGTTTTCCCCTCTTGTGGGGATGGTTCAATGAATATAAGATTAAATGGAAGAAAAAGTTTATTAATGCTCATGGTAAGTCTGTTTTCAATGCATACCAGTTTTGTTAGCACATGGCCATCAATATGTGAGCTATAAAATTAAAAAGCAGTGTTAGTAAGGTAGCATATTTGCCTTCAGTGTGGAAGGCTGTGGGTTCTACTCCTACACTGTGAAGATGGATTTCTAAAACTGCAATGTAGCATTAGGGTGTGCTGCATTCCTGCGTGTGTTGTTCTTCTTCTGCCTGCATTTTTGGTAGATGCAGATCTTTTACATCCACCTCAGCAAACAAAGAGAGTATGGGAAGTTCCCTAATGCCCTTGCCAAATTTCCTGTAGTAGTATAAATACCACCAAGGGTCTCTACTGAAAAAAAGGCTACTAGCCAAGTAGGATTAATTTAGTCAACTATGGATAAATAAATCCACAACTCTGTTTTCATTTCAAAAGTAAAGAAGAAAACAGAACACATGCTGACAGTTTTCAAAAGTTTTACAGTAACTTGGTGAGAGAGACAAATAATGGAACAATGAAATAGCTTTGGGGAGCTGGTCCATTACCCTGTCTAGGGCCCCATTTGACAATGATCTAGTTCTGGATCTACTGAGAAACTAGTAAATAAATACAAATATGATCTTAGAATGACACTGTTTCACTACAATTGCATATGACAAAAATGCAGTTATCAAACTGAAGCAACTGATATATGGGACAATACAAGAGCCACAAAGCAGCTACACAGATGACTATGCACACAAAAGCTTACTTCTAAAACATACTTTTTCCATCCCTTATACCAAGAGTTACTTATGATAAAAAAAATCAAGAAAACAACTGAAAAATTGTTAAATATTAAAAATAGTTAGTGTGAGACTGAATAAGAATATTTTCTGGGATGGATCTTCCAAGGTACAAGTCTGCAATTCCATGTGCAAAGCTGGAAATTTCAGATTTCAGCAACAATGAACAGAATCACTGGAATAAATATATCATCAAAATCTGGCTCCCTACTGAAGTTCTGAGTCACATCATTTCAGCTTCACTCGGAGAGTGAGTCGAGATGTTGGTATTGCAGTGCTGTCCTTGACGATAGCTGACAGCTGTCTATCTCTGAGATATAGTTATCATATGAAGCATCTGACAAACCTCATTTTGACACAGGCATTTTTCAAGTGTCTTTTTAAAAGCCAGTAACAAAGAAATGATGTACTTTCCTTTCTAGGCATAAGTGGATACTTAACCACTGTCTCTTACATCAGTAACTTGATAACTACACAGTATCTTAAATCAGTAACTTAATAATTGCACTATATCATACATCAGTAACTTGATAACTACACTGTATGTTACATCAGTAACTTGATAACTGCACTGAATCATACATCAGTTGCTTGATAACTGCATTGTATCTTGCATCAGTAACTTGATAACTATGCTGTATGTTACATCAGTAACTCGATAACTATGCTGTATGTTACATCAGTAACGTGATAACTACACTGTATGTTACATCAGTAACCTGATATGTGCATTGTATCTTACATGAGTAACTTGAGAATTGCATTGTATCTTACATCAGTAACTTGATAACTACACTGTATGTTACATCAGTAACTTGATAATTGCACTGTATCTTGCATCAGTAACTTGATTACTGCACAGTATCTTACATTAGTAACTTGATAACTGCACTGTATCATATGGGTAACATGGTAATTGCACTGTATTTTACATTCATAACTTGAGAACAACGCTGTATGCTACATCAGTAACTTGATAACTACGTTGTATGTTACATCAGTAACTTGATAACTGCACTGTATCTTACATCAGTAGCTTGATAATTGTACTGTATCTTACATCAGTAACTTGATAACTGTACTCTATCTTACATAAGTAACTTAATAATTGCACTGTATCTTTCATCAGTAACTTGATAACTGCACTGTATAATACGAGTAAAGTGATAATTGCACTCTATCTTACATCCATAACTTGATAACTACGCTGTGTGTCACATCAGTAACTTGATAACTGCACTGTATCTTACATCCGTAACTTGATAACTACGCTGTATGTTACATCAGTAACTTGATAATTGCACTGTCTTACATCAGTAACTTGATAACTGTACTCTATCTTACATAAGTAACGTAATAATTGCACTGTATCTCTTATCAGTAACTTGATAACTGCACTGTATAATACGAGTAGCGTGATAATTGCACTGTATCTTACATCCATAACTTGAGAACGACGCTGTATGTTAAATCAGTAACTTGATAACTACGCTGTATGTTACATCAGTAACTTGATAACTGGACTGTATCTTACATCAGTAACTTGATAATTGTACTGTATCTTACATCAGTAACTTGATAACTGTACTCTATCTTACATAAGTAACGTAATAATTGCACTGTATCTCTTATCAGTAACTTGATAACTGCACTGTATAATACGAGTAACGTGATAATTGCACTGTATCTTACATCCATAACTTGATAACTACGCTGTGTGTCACATCAGTAACTTGATAACTGCACTATATCTTACATCCGTAACTTGATAACTACGCTGTATGTTACATTAGTAACTTGATAACTGCACTGTATCTTACATCAGTAACTTAACAATTACACTGTATCTTAAATCAGTAACATGATAACTGCACTGTATCTTACATCAGTAACTTGATAACTGCACTGTATGTTACATCAGTAACTTGATAACTGTACTGTACCTTACATCAGTAATTTGACAACTACACTGTGTCTTAAATCAGTAATGTGATAACTGCACTGTATCTTTCATCAGTAACTTGATAACTGCAATGTATCATATGAGTAATGTGATAATTGCACTGTATCTTACATCCGTTACTTGATAACTATGCTGTATGTTACATCAGTAACTTGATAATTGCACTGTCTTACATCAGTAACTTGATAACTGCACTGTATCTTACATCAGTAACTTGACAACTACACTGTATCTTACATCAGTAACTTGACAACTACACTGTATCTTACATCAGTAACATGATAACTGCACTGTATCTTATATCAGTAACTTGACAACTACACTGTATCTTAAATCAGTAACCTGATAACTAAACTGTATCTTAATCAGTAACATGATAACTAAACTGTATCTTACATCAGTAACTTGATAACTGCACTGTATCTTACATCAGTAACTTGATAACTGTACTGTATCTTACATCTGTAACTTGATAACTGCACAGTATGTTACATCAGTAACTTGATAACTGCATTGTATCTTTCATCAGTAACTTAATAACTGCACTGTATTTTACATCAGTAATTTGATAATTTCACTGTATCTTACATCCACAACTTGATAACCACACTGTATGTTACATCAGTAACTTGAAAACTACACTGTATCTTGCATCCGTAACTTGATTACTATGCTGTATGTTACAGCAGTAACTTGATAACTACACTGTATGTCACATCAGTAACGTGATAACTGTATTGTATCTTACATCAGTAACTTGATAACTACACTGTATGTTACATCAGTAACTTAATAACTGCACTGTATCTTACATCAGTAACTTAACAATTACACTGTATCTTAAATCAGTAATGTGATAACTGTACTGTGTCTAACATCAGTAACTTGATAACTGCACTGTATGTTACATCAGTAACTTAATAACTGTACTGTATCTTACATCAGTAACTTGACTACATTGTATCTTAAATCAGTAACGTGATAACTGCACTGTATCTTTCATCAGTAACTTGATAACTGCACTGTATCATATGAGTAACGTGATTATTGCACTGTATCTTACATCCGTAACTTGATAACTATGTTGTATGTTACATCAGTAACTTGATAACTGCACTGTATCTTACATCAGTAACTTGCTAACTGCACTGTATCTTACATCAGTAACTTGATAACTGTACTGTATCTTACATCCATAACTTGATAACTACACTGTATGTTACATCAGTAACTTGATAACTGCACTGTACCTTACATAAGTAACTTGATAAATGCACTGTATCTTACATCAGTAACTTGATAACTGCACTGTATCATATGAGTAACATGATAATTGCACTGTATCTTACATCCATTACTTGATAACTATGCTGTATGTTACATCAGTAACTTGATAACTGCACTGTGTCTTACATCAGTAACTTGATAACTGCACTGTATCTTACATCAGTAACTTGACAGCTACACTGTATCTTACATCAGTAACGTGATAACTGCACTGTATCTTACACCTGTAGCTTGATAACTACGCTGTATGTTACCTCAGTAACGTGATAACTGCACTGTATTTTACATCAGTAACTTGATAACTGCACTGTATCTTACATCAGTAACTTGACAACTACACTGTATCTTACATCTGTAACTTGATAACTACACTGTATGTTATATCAGTAACTTAATAACTGTATTGTATCTTACATCAGTAACTTAATAACTGCACTGTATTTTACATCAGTAATTTGATAATTGCACTGTATCTTACATCCACAACTTGATAACCACACTGTATGTTACATCAGTAACTTGAAAACTACACTGTATCTTGCATCCGTAACTTGATAACTATGCTGTATGTTACAGCAGTAACTTGATAACTACACTGTATGTCACATCAGTAACGTGATAACTGTATTGTATCTTACATCAGTAACTTGATAACTGCACTGTATCTTACATCCGTAACTTGATAACTACACTGTATGTTACATTAGTAACTTGATAACTGCACTGTATCTTACATTAGTAACTTAACAATTACACTGTATCTTAAATCAGTAACATGATAACTGCACTGTATCTTACATCAGTAACTTGATAACTGCACTGTATGTTACATCAGTAACTTGATAACTTGTACTGTACCTTACATCAGTAATTTTACAACTACACTGTGTCTTAAATCAGTAATGTGATAACTGCACTGTATCTTTTATCAGTAACTTGATAACTGCACTGTATCATATGAGTAATGTGATAACTGCACTGTATCTTACATCCGTTACTTGATAACTATGCTGTATGTTACATCAGTAACTTGATAACTGCACTGTATCTTACATTAGTAACTTAACAATTACACTGTATCTTAAATCAGTAACATGATAACTGCACTGTATCTTACATCAGTAACTTGATAACTGCACTGTATCTTACATCAGTAACTTGACAACTACACTGTATCTTACATCAGTAACTTGACAACTACACTGTATCTTACATCAGTAACATGATAACTGCACTGTATCTTATATCAGTAACTTAACTACACTGTATCTTAATAAGTAACGTGATAACTAAACTGTATCTTACATCATTAACTTGATAACTGCACTGTATCTTACATCAGTAACTTGATAACTGTACTGTATCTTACATCTGTAACTTGATAACTGCACAGTATGTTACATCAGTAACTTGATAACTGCATTGTATCTTACATCAGTAACTTAATAACTGCACTATATTTTACATCAGTAATTTGATAATTTCACTCTATCTTACATCCACAACTTGATAACCACACTGTATGTTACATCAGTAACTTGAAAACTACACTGTATCTTGCATCCGTAACTTGATAACTATGCTGTATGTTACAGCAGTAACTTGATAACTACACTGTATGTCACATCAGTAACGTGATAAATGTATTGTATCTTACATCAGTAACTTGATAACTACACTGTATGTTACATCAGTAACTTGACTTGATAACTGCACTGTATCTTACATCAGTAACAACAATTACACTGTATCTTAAATCAGTAACGTGATAACTGTACTGTGTCTTACATCAGTAACTTGATAACTGCACTGTATGTTACATCAGTAACTTAATAACTGTACTGTATCTTACATCAGTAACTTGACTACACTGTATCTTAAATCAGTAACGTGATAACTGCACTGTATCTTTCATCAGTAACTTGATAACTGCACTGTATTATATGAGTAACGTGATTATTGCACTGTATCTTACATCCGTAACTTGATAACTATGTTGTATGTTACATCAGTAACTTGATAACTGCACTGTATCTTACATCAGTAACTTGATAACTGCACTGTATCTTACATCAGTAACTTGACAACTACACTGTATCTTACTTCAATAACATGATAACTGCACTGTATCTTACATCCGCAACTTGATAACTATGCTGTATGTTACATTAGTAACATGATAACTGCACTGTATCTTACATCAGTAATTTGATAACTGCACTGTATCTTACATCAGTAACTTGACAACCACACTGTATCTTACATAAGTAACTTGACAACTACACTGTATCTTACATCAATAACATGATAACTGCACTGTATCTTATATCAGTAACTTGACAACTACACTGTATCTTAAATCAGTAACGTGATAACTAAACTGTATCTTACATCAGTAACTTGATAACTGCACTGTATCTTACATCAGTAACTTGATAACTGTACTGTATCTTACATCCGTAACTTGATAACTACACTGTATGTTACATCAGTAACTTGATAACTGCACTGTACCCTACATAAGTAACTTCATAAATGCACTGTATCTTACATCAGTAACTTGATAACTGCACTGTATCATATGAGTAACAGGATAATTGCACTGTATCTTACATCCATTACTTGATAACTATGCTGTATGTTACATCAGTAACTTGATAACTGCACTGTGTCTTACATCAGTAACTTGATAACTGCACTGTATCTTACATCAGTAACTTGACAGCTACACTGTATCTTACATCAGTAACGTGATAACTGCACTGTATCTTACACCTGTAGCTTGATAACTACGCTGTATGTTACCTCAGTAACGTGATAACTGCACTGTATTTTACATCAGTAACTTGATAACTGCACTGTATCTTACATCAGTAACTTGACAACTACACTGTATCTTACATCTGTGACTTGATAACTACACTGTATGTTATATCAGTAACTTAATAACTGTATTGTATCTTACATCAGTAACTTAATAACTGCACTGTATTTTACATCAGTAATTTGATAATTGCACTGTATTTTACATCCACAACTTGATAACCACACTGTATGTTACATCAGTAACTTGATAACTACACTGTATCTTACATCCATAACATGATAACTATGCTGCATGTTACAGCATCAACTTGATAACTACACTGTATGTCACATCAGTAACATGATAACTGCACTGTATCTTATATCAGTAACTTGACAACTACACTGTATCTTAAATCTGTAACTTGACAACTACACTATATCTTAAATCAGTAATGTGATAACTGCACTGTATCTTACATCAGTAACTTGATAACTGTACTGTATCTTACATCTGTAACTTGATAACTGCACTGTATGTTACATCAGTAACTTGATAACTGTATTGTATCTTACATCAGTAACTTAATAACTGCACTGTATTTTACATCAGTAATTTGATAATTGCATCTTACATCCACAACTTGATAACCACACTGTATGTTACATCAGTAACTTGATAACTACACTGTATCTTTCATCCATAACTTGATAACTATGCTGCATGTTACAGCAGTAACTTGATAACTACACTGTATGTTACATCAGTAACTTGATAACTGCACTGTATCTTATATTAGTAACTTGATAACTACACTGTATCTTAAATCAGTAACGTGATAACTGCACTGTATCTTACATCAGTAACTTGATATCTGCACTGTATCTTACATCAGTAACTTAATAACTGCACTGTATTTTACATCAGTAATTTGATAATTGCACCGTATCCTACATCCACAACTTGATAACCACACTGTATGTTACATCAGTAACTCAATAACTACACTGTATCTTGCATCCATAACTTGATAACTATGCTGTATGTTACAGCAGTAACTTGATAACTACACTGTATGTCACATCAGTAATACTGCACTATATCTTACATCAGTAACTTGATAACTACACTGTATGTCACATCAGTAATACTGCACTATATCTTACATGAGTAACTTGATAACTACACTGTATGTTACATCAGTAACTTGATAACTGCACTGTATGTTATATCAGCAACTTGATAACTGTACTGAATCTTACATCAGTAACTTGACAACTACACTGTATGTTACATCAGTAACTTGACAACTGCACTATATCTTACATCAGTAACTTGATAACTACGCTGTATGTTACATCAGTAACTTGATAACTACACTGTATGTTACATCAGTAACTTGATAACTGCACTGTATCTTACATCAGTAACTTGATAACTGCACTGTATCTTACATCAGTAACTTAATAACCCAAATGAAGGGTTCCTGCTGGCCCAAAGGCTTGAGTAGTTGCAAAACCTATGCTGAGCGAATAAAAGTTATCAAGTCATATCTGTGCTCTAGTGTCTTCGTGTAAAACAGACTAAGAAACAGAAATTCCTTTCTGTGCATTGCTATTCATTGGTGTATGAAGCAACCAGCAGTGAAACTCTTCTACTCTTATGTTATCTTTTTCTTTTGTCAAGTCAAATAGCTGAGTCTTTGAAACAGTCTACCTCTCTGGCCACTGACATGTTCCTTACATTATAACATAAGGAACAAATTGTACTAGTTTATTTTATTCCAAACCAGTAAGAACACTCACCGGAAGAGCAGCGTTCCGAAAAATAAAGTCAGAAAAAGCAAAAAACCAAAGCGGAACGCTGTAGCTTGCTAAAAAACACCAATAATGTCCCAGCAGTTCAGATACTCCAGAATCACTGAACACAAAAGAAAACAATACTCCGAGTCAAGCGTAGCAGGAACGTCCTTTAATCAGTGAGCGCTTTCACCCAATAGGGCTTCATCAGACTGTATAAGGGACAAGAAATCAGTGCAGTCTTAAATAGTCAAAGCAATTAACTTAATAAGACCTAATTACATCCAATCAACGATGCTCAATATATATAAGAATAGCTAAAACATGCTACAATAAACTAATAACCTAATACATATAGCCAATGGCTAATGAATTAATCCTTCTAAAACAACATGTTAAAAAATACAAAAGTTAAAAACACATTTAAATATTTGAAACATTTAAGAACATGATACCATCTTATACTGGACTAACTTGTAGTTCCTATCATTGGTCACTAGATGGTATTGAACATGGCATAAGTAAAAACATACATCCCTGTTAAAACCAAGCATAAAATTGAGTGCTATAAAGTTTCAATTCCCTCTCCATCAAAAGTCTCTTATCATTCCTTATTTTTTAGCCCTAAGTCTCCTTTTCTTTAAGAAAGGGTACAGGCTAACCTTATCATTAAGGCCAGGTGGAACATCAGCTTTCCATCTAATTATCCACCTGGTCTCAATCTCTAGGGTAAAAGTTTCTATATCACCACCTCTAGAGCTGCAATCAATTGTCTGAATGACAAAAAAACTAAAAGTGTGTGACAGGCCTCTGGCTTTACAATGTCTGGCCAGGGCATTTCTATCATCCCCTATTCTTATGCTATACATATGTTCCCTCACCCTTTCTCTTAACTGTCTATTGGTTTTGCCGATGTAAAACGCAGTACAAGAACCGCACAGGGCTAAATAAACAACATTCTCAGACCTACATGTAGTGCCTGTATGAAAGTTGAAGACCTTATCTATATATATGTCACATCAGTAATACTGCACTATATCTTACATCAGTAACTTGATAACTACACTGTATGTCACATCAGTAATACTGCACTATATCTTACATGAGTAACTTGATAACTACACTGTATGTTACATCAGTAACTTGATAACTGCACTGTATGTTATATCAGCAACTTGATAACTGTACTGAATCTTACATCAGTAACTTGACAACTACACTGTATGTTACATCAGTAACTTGACAACTGCACTATATCTTACATCAGTAACTTGATAACTACGCTGTATGTTACATCAGTAACTTGATAACTACACTGTATGTTACATCAGTAACTTGATAACTGCACTGTATCTTACATCAGTAACTTGATAACTGCACTGTATCTTACATCAGTAACTTAATAACCCAAATGAAGGGTTCCTGCTGGCCCAAAGGCTTGAGTAGTTGCAAAACCTATGCTGAGCGAATAAAAGTTATCAAGTCATATCTGT
This sequence comes from Protopterus annectens, assembly GCF_019279795.1. NCBI lineage: Eukaryota > Metazoa > Chordata > Ceratodontiformes > Protopteridae > Protopterus > Protopterus annectens. The sequence goes on along the minus strand of NC_056728.1, from coordinate 1,380,186,395 downwards.
GCTCTAGTGTCTTCGTGTAAAACAGACTAAGAAACAGAAATTCCTTTCTGTGCATTGCTATTCATTGGTGTATGAAGCAACCAGCAGTGAAACTCTTCTACTCTTATGTTATCTTTTTCTTTTGTCAAGTCAAATAGCTGAGTCTTTGAAACAGTCTACCTCTCTGGCCACTGACATGTTCCTTACATTATAACATAAGGAACAAATTGTACTAGTTTATTTTATTGTTCACTTAACATTTTTATGCATCTTGAACTGTAGTGTGCTGCATTTTTACAGTATCTTGCACCTTTGTCTAGCTCATCCTGCACTGAACCTTCACAATGTTTTCAGGCAGATCACCCTTGTTTAAGTCTATCCATTGGCTGACTTTCTTTGGTAGGGTGAGAGTGCTTTTAAATATATATCAGAACTTTACATCTTCAGAACTTGCTCATCTGTTCACATGAAGATCAATGTTTCATATTTTCTGTTTTATCCAGGGGAAATAGCTTCAAGTATAACAAATCTTATAAATGATTCTATTTTTCTGTTACTCTCTGATAGATACATAGTCTTGAGTATGTATCTTTTTCTTCTTCTTTCAGCTTTTCCCGGTTAGGGGTCGCCACAAAGGATCAACTGTCCGCTCATGACTGGCAGCGGAGTTTTACGGTGTCGAGTTGCCAGCCCGACACCCAACCTTCCAAGGAAGGCACACACACACACACACACACACACACACACACACACACACACACACACACACACACTCATGCCTAGGACCAATTTAGAGTGTCCATTCCACCTACATCAGATCTTTGGGATGTGGGAGGAAACCGGAGCACCCGGAGGAAACCCACATGACCACAGGGAGGACATGCAGATTCCACACAGAAGGCACCCCAGCCAAGAATCGAACCGGAGAACCTCCTGCTGTGAGGTGGCAACGTTAATCGCTGCACCACCATGGCCACCCAGTCTTGTGTATGTATATTATTTTCAAATATATTTTCCATTTAAACTGTCAGTCTACCAGTTAATTTTGAGTGATCTTAAAAGCAGAATAAACTATACTTTCTAGAATATAGCCTACCTTTACCCTTGATCCATCCTGAACCTTAAGACATGCCTGGATCTGTAAAATTCCACCTGAACTAGATTATCTATTTATGCATTTTCGGTCAGACAGTAATGACAGTCATTTAGGTACAATTTAAAAAAGCAGACTGAGGACAAATACCATACATATAGAACTAGAAACGTTAGAGGGGAAACAGGTAATCTTCAGCAGTAAAACTGAAGGTTAATAAGAGAACAGGTACGGGAGAGCGTAGAATAGTAAAGGTGTAGGAAGAGATGAGAGCAGATGAGTAAGTAACAGGGGTAAGTAAAATCTTGGGGATAATTAAGAAACAGAAAGTGGGGCAGTTAAGGTAGGCAGAAAAAAAGAAAGTAGGAATGGGAAAGGAGGCAATAGTAAAAGGGACAGGGGTATATAGAGAAGTAATTAAAGAGAAAACTGGGCAGAAAGGAAATAGACTGGTAAGACTGAGGTGAACGGCAAAGTGAGTAGGGAATAAGCAGGTGTTAGTGTAGCTACAACAGAATAAAATGGTTATAATCATGGTCAGTAGAAACATGACAACATAAACTGTTACTCAAGCTATGGTGAAACTGAAAGAAAATAATGAGAACAACTTGTTAGTCCATATATATATAGTCATATATATACAGGGTCATATATATATACAGGATCATATATATATATATAGGGTCATATATATACAGGGTCATTACGAAGGCAAGCAGCATTTTTAGCTCATTTTGATAGAAAGGGGTAGAAGAAAGTTGCCTAATAGAGGAACAACAGAATTCTGTTGTCTTGTCTCATGCTGGGAGAAGAACGACTAAAGAAGCATTGTATGTCTAATAGTATAATTATAAAAAGGTAGGCAGCTGAAAGGCTTTTCAGGAAGAACAAAAGCTTTTTGCAAATGTATTTCAAGACAGCCTATGAAGTGCATGCCATACATTGATGTGTTTGGCTTTTAGTAAGAATACTAAACTTTATATTGTTATTATAAGCTGTAGTTAGTTAAGCAAACAGTTATACTAGAAGCACTCAAGTCCCAAACACTCAAATATCATTGTCCCAAAGCCAGAGACTCAAGAATGTTGTAGCTCGTGTAGGCTGACGCTCATTTATCAAATATATGTTTGGGCATGCAGGCGCTACACCTTACCTGAACACATTACTCAGTTTTGATAGAGATAGTGTGACACCTGTGGTGAGGGAGTGGAAACATAGATTTCCATGAGTAAGTATGTCTTTATTCTGCTCACACTCCTACTATATAGGTAGGATTTCAGCACACATTAATCTTTGTTATTTAACTTCAGAACCACAGCTGCACAACAAATAGTATTGACACTTCACAGCAAGAGGTTCACAGGTTTGATTCTTGGCTCAGGTGCCATATTTGCAGAGTCTTCTTGTCCTCCCTGTATTTGTGTGGGTTTCCTGCAGGTGCTCTGGTTTCCTCCCACATTCCAAAGACATGCAGTAGGTAGACAGGACACTCTAAATTGGCTGTAGGTTTGAGTGTGTGGTATGGATGAACAGTCATGGCAGGGCTACCCACCCAGTGGTGTGAACCTTGGCTCTAGATGATTGTCACTGGTGAAGACCCTGATCCTATGTGCAGAAATGGGAAAAAGGAGCTGTGGATGGATGGGTTTAGCTTCAAGTCCTGAACTTTGTGCCACCATCACCTGTTCTTCAAAAAGAAAAGAAATGCTCAGTGTCCTCAGCACTGAATCCCATTCTTTCCTTACTGACCCACTACCACCTCATCTGGCCACTTAGAGACCTTGACCATTAAATGTGGCCTTCACAACTAATGAGCACATGACTTGTAACCCATTCCTCTTAACACGATACACTTCACTTGCTCATTATCTGCTAAAGTAAGCAGCACAGTTATGGTTAGCATGCAATAAAGAGGCCTCCAGGAAAGTACAGGACATGCAGTGTGAATGTAGAAGCAGAGATGTGTATAAAGTACCAGCATACACTTACTCACCTGGGTAATATAGATTATGGAGCAATGGGGGCTGGCTACATCCTCTGTGCAAAAAGAGCTTTCAAATGACATTCTGAATAAAACATGATATTGGAAACAGCACGCAATCCTTTTATAAGGAAGGAAAACTACACCTTCTACAAGACATGGGTAACAGAAGCAGCCTCAGGGTTGGCTACATTGACTTTCAGTGAATGGAAGACTGCCTTTCTGAGTGTCAACTACCAATTAATATGCATGTTAAGGTCTTGCAGAAGTGACCACTACACAATTTATTTTTTCCATCAAAACCAACACTATGCCAAGAACTTAGAGAAACAGGGAAGATAAACATACTGGAAAATATTAAGATAGAACCAAACACCCTAATACTGGGTGATTTTAGCTACCCTGCCATTAGCTGTGAAAGCTACTCATGTACCAACACCTTTGCCCAACGGTTCTTGGAATTCATAAATTCCAATGCCCTGGATCAACTAATCTATAGTCCCACCAGGGGCTCCAATATCCTAGACCTGGTCATTACCAACATGAGAAATCAATGCTCCACACCTATGGTCACTCCCTCGTTAGTCACATCTGACCATAAGCTAATCACCCTTAACATCCACATCCCACCCCCACCCCCCAGTAAGGAAACCTCCATAAAAAACTTCTCCAAAGCCAACTTCATGCTACTCGAGTCAGAAGTGACAAACGTCATGACACCCATGCAAACGGGAGCTGAAAGTTCAACTGCTGAATCCTACACTAAGGCACTGTACGAGCACATCCACTCATGCATAAATCGTGCCATCCCAAATAGAACCAAGATGCTCTCATCCAAAAAAAGAAGCCAATCTGGTGGTCCCCTGCCATAAACAAACTTTACAACAAAAGGAAGAAACTGTTGCAGAAAAGAGGAAAATCCCAGGATGCAAAAAACTTCCTTACCAGCCTCAGTAAGAAACTGAAATCCCTCATAAAATCCTCCAAAGCTAGTTACGAAAATAAAATTGCCAAAGATTCCAAAGACAACAACAAGGCATTCTATAACTATGTCAAGAATCTAAATGGCAATGCTCAGATCTGCTCTGAGCTAAAACAGAATGGCATTAAATATACTGATCCCAAGGATATTGCCAATATCCTGGCAGATCGATTCAGTGCCAACTTCACCCCCTCTCACCCCCTAAATGGCCCATCTCAATACCGGAAGATTGCCAAATTCCAGTAATAACGGCCACACGGGTAAAAAACGCACTCTCCAAAGCTAAGAATACAGCATCCATGGGACCAGATGACATCCTGGGCTGTGTACTACATGAACTACAATATGAACTGGCACCTCACCTAAGTGTCATGTTTAATCATAGCCTCACCTCAGGTTTCGTGCCTACTAAGTGGTGCACAGCTACAGTTATCCCACTCCACAAGGGGGGATCCACCTTGGATCCCGGAAACTACCGTCCCATCAGTCTGACAAGCCTTATCTGCAAGGCCATGGAGCGTATTATTATGGAACTTATAAACAAAGACATTGGCAACCTTCAAACACTGGACCCCACCCAGTTTGGGTTTGTGAAGGGCTGATCTTGTCTCCTGAACTTGATTGACTTCTTCAAATCAGTCTCCAGAGCCATGGACAAGGGTAAGGTGGTCCACACAGCCTATCTAGACCTTGCCAAGGCCTTTGACACCATCCTCCACTCTGGAATCATAGATAAACCTACTAAGCTGGGCATTAATCCCTATGTCACCCAATGGGTTGTTAACTGGCTTACTGATAGAACCCACACTGTAAAAGTAGCTGACTCCAAATCCAGCTCCAGACAAGTGACAAGTGGAGTACCTCAGGGTTCAGTCCTGGGACCACTCTTGTTTGGCATCTACTTCTCTGAAGTACAGGCCAACACTAAGGGACTCTGGATAACAAAGTTTGCAGATGACTGCAAACTGGGAGCCATTATTGAATCCCCACATGATGTGGATACTCTACAAAAGGGCCTTACAGAAACAGATGCTTGGTGCCAGAGCCATGGGCTCAAGCTCAATGCCAAGAAATGTATAGTTATCCCCTTTGGGAAAAAACATGTATCCGTAAATTACCATATAGGTGGCAGTACACTAAACACCGAAAGTTTGATAAGAGACTTAGGGACACAGGTGGACAGTGGTCTCACCTTCGATAACCACATCGCCACAACAGTCAGGACATCCTTCTATGTGGCACACCTCATCACTAAGGGATTTCCATCCAGAAAAAGGAAGTCATTGTCTCACTGTACTCATCCCTCATTAGACCCATTATAGAATGCAATGCCCCGTTTGGTATGTACCTCTCAAGACATCTGCAACAACTGGAAAGGCCACAGAAATACCTTACTAAAAGAATCAAAGGCCTAAAGCAGATGCCCTATGCTGACCGCCTTAAAAAACTCCAGCTATACTCTGTCGCATATCGTCTACTCAGAGGCGATCTTTGCTTAACATACAAGGCCATGTCAAACCCAGAGCTGTTGGACATGCTACACTTAAAGAAATCCCAATCCCTCAGAGCCACACTCTCCAGGGATCTAGCCCTTGTCATCACAATAAACAAAACATGTTGGAGGGATAGGTTCCTGACCCAGAGACTCCCCAGACTCTGGAATAGATTGCCCATACATGTCAAGCAGAGTGCCTCTTTGGTCCTCTTCAAAAGGAAGCTTGACGATTGGATGGGAGAAAGGAAATTCATCCCGGGGATCACATCAGTCGCCCTGCTGGACAGGGGTCCAGGGAAGTAAATAGTGTGGGAAGAAATAGCCAGGGAATTGTTATGGCTAGGCTTGTATAGGCCCTAGGGCTGATAGCCTAGTACCAACCTATGAACCTATAATACTTGGAGTTATTAATATTTCCTGATTTAACCAGCAAGGTACAACAATAGCTAACAGACTTGTGTAATAGGTTAGTTTAGGTAACTGTATTAACTCTTTCAAGAACTGCAAATGTCTCTGCAATGCTCATCATAAATTTAGTCTAGAAAACAGATGAAGTTATCACAGTGGCCTAAAATTCATCAAATCTGATTTGCGGTGGTTCATTATTGATGACTAGCAACACCCTCTTGGAACAGTTGTTATGGCACAAGCATTCACCCTACAAGAAGTATGTCACTAATCGTTTCCTGAAAGTTATGGATATGTCTTGGCATTTACTACTGCAGAAAAAAGGGCTGCCTAACTTAATAATGCAAGAACTATATCTGATCCCCTCACATAGTTTAATCAAGTGCACATTGTGTGTGTGTGTGTGTGATTGTGTGTGTGTGTGTGTGTGTGTGTGTGTGTGTGTGTGTGTGTGTGTGTGTGTCTGTGTGTGTGTGTGTGCGAGACAGAGAGAGAGAAAATGACAAATTGTACCAACATTCTGTAGACCATAATGTGCATTTCCTTTTGCCCCATGAAAAGGCTTACATTGCTAATGTCACAGACATGCTGCCTGACATTACTGCTACTGTTTAGTTATCTTATTTGTTAACTGGCCAAGTATGCTAGTAATAACAAACAGATGAAAATTACTGCAATAAACCAGGTAATCAATTGCAAATAGTGCCTTCCTATTAGTTCTTCTCAGTGCTGACCATAATCTCATGGCAGCTACATGCAGGTCTTAACGTAACTATCTTGAGTTATATAGTCAGCCTGGTGAGAAAGGAGTGAAGTCTGAAGGGTAGGTTATTGTATAAGAATCATAACAAAGGATAACAGACAGACTGCTGGAAATACATTCTAGTAACTGTACAATTCTGTTACATTTACAAATGATAGGAAGTGATTTTCTCCATGCAGACCAAAGGCTGAAAGCTGGAGAGTCTTCAATATAAGCTGTTATGAGCCAGAACAGTGAGTTGCAAAGTGAGAACTGTTAGGCATTGATGACAGGGGCAATAAAAGCAATGTTGTGCCTACAACCATCATGGACAGAAGAGGAAGCCACTTGTACAGCTCCAGTTTTTGTAGCAAGGAGAAAGAAGAATAGTATATAATGTTTTCCGAATATAAATTCATATTAACACATTTGCATATAAAACGTTGATCATCATAAGACACTTCCACGGGTACTGCTGGTATGTATGCAGTATGTGCACATTGTACATGCCTTGTAGTTTTATCCCTGGGAAATAGGCATGAATGGTATACAGACCACGGGTAAGCAGAACTAAAACGTTAACTTAGAGATACAATACTACTTGTAGGCCTTTTCCAACAAGGTCCCCTTGGATTATACTGTCATTACTGCAGATGATTTTGTTAGTGACTCTCTGCCAACTCATGGTCTGTGTCATCATGACCCTTTTTTCATAACAGGCAGGAGGCCTACTAAATGAAACAACAGCACCAATTTTCCTTAACTGTACTGGAAAGCCTGTGTAGTGAGCAATTACTGAAACGAGAGGATCAAGAACCTCTTTTAGGCACATCTCACTGAGCATATCATCAGTGGCCTGAAGTTGCTTTTTCAGAATATGTGAAAGAGCTAGAATAAATGTACTGCAAATGTCTGCTAAATTCGTAGGCCTCTGAATAGACATTTTTGGAGTAGTCCATTAAATCACTTGCCAATACTTAACTTCAGAGTGCCTATGTGTATGTGTGCGTGCGTATGCGGATGTGCAAGACGTCTGCATTTGCGTGTGTGTGTGTGTGTGTGTGTGTGTGTGTGCGCGTATGTAAAAAAATAGGGCTGGTCAATTATTGTAGTTACTAGAGTTTTTTCACTCTGCTATATATTGTGACCTCTGATGAAATACTTCTGAGCACAGCTGAGATCTTCACATAACTGGATCTTATTTAGAAGTGCAGAACATCTATATAATTGTTTTTATCCTGCCGTTATTGTTTTAGACATTTCCCATATGCATCTGACTTTACAGTACTGTGTATGTTGCATTCAGTTCCCATTAATATCTGTCCCTTAAATAATACCAAGCATTGACTAATGAAAACACTTACACTGCTTATTTGCCCCTTGGTAACAACCATGGCAAGCTTCTTGGTAACAACCATGGCAAGCTTCTTGGTAACAACCATGGCAAGCTTTTTTCCTCCATGGTAAGCTTTTTTCTTCTGGTACCTGAGAATTTATATTTAATATGTAGCTGTAGGCCAAAGCTGGCATGGTAGTCTGTCTATCCTTAGGGAGCTTCCCATAACAATGTCAAAACTTCACCTTTAAGATCCTTATGGGTTGTGGCAATTTGTACACATACCATACGGGCCGTTCTAATCTCATAACCTGTCCAGTTATGTGCTAGAGAGGGGTAAGAAAAAATGGAAGAGGTTATTAGTACAGAAAACAAACAGACAGACAGACCAACTAAGCTTGGACACAGCGTCTCTGAGGGCACTTAGGGAATTCCTTGTAGACCTGTTATAGCAAGAGATAGTTGCAAAACAAAGTACTAGAGCTTTGCAGGTAGTACAGAACTGTAAAATAGCATGTGATAGTCTCAAAAAAGCAGTCCCAGGGGATTGTATATTTTTTGTCGGGTATTTGGTCAGAAACTTTGTACATAAGGAAAGTCAGAAGAATGTATAGGACAATTTGGCCTTGAAGATCAAAGGCATCTTAAGTCCATAGCTGGTGAGAGAGTGAATGAATTTGAGCGAGTTCTTAAAGATGTTTTCAATATACACATCGAGCTAAATGTTGGTGATGAGAACAATATGTTCTACTGGCCTTGAACTTTCAGCATAGCTGCATGGATGGCATTTTATGTACTTGGCAAGCAGGTAAATGCACCGATTCATCAGATTTATCAATGATGACTCAAGGCAGTCAAGGTATGTAAATGCCAACATGATTATTTATGGGTCAGACATTGAGGGTATGCTTCTACTCCCAACAAGTTCAAAGTTTGGCTTCCACAGGAGGCCTAGAAATGTGGACAAACAACTGCCCACTCTTCATTTCATCTCTTCTATGGATGGCTGTACATACATCTCAACTTATTTGCTCAACAATTCTGGACAAAGCCAAAATAATGGGAGACAAGAGGCCTAAAATCACAGTTTTAAATATTACTATAATTCATTAAAAATTTAATAATACAACTGGTTTTGTATCAGTATGCATTTTTTTACAATAATAAGTCAAACTCTTGTAACTGGCATTATTTATGACTGTAATCCTCAATGATCTACCAGAAAATCAAACATTTTACAAGAGGCCTGGCAAAATATGAGCTAAAATCAGGGACATTCTGCAAAAATAAGGATAGTTAAAAGGTATTCTTGGGGCCATTTTGTCTAAAATTACTAGATAATCTCACATGATACATCTAGCCACAAAAAGGAACAAATGCAGTCAGAAAGAAAGGAGGAGGTGTAAAACAAGATGGCAGTAATGCTTAGCAGAGTATCTGCATCCTGACCAAAGAAAAGCTAAAGGCTAGCTAAGGGATGACAATGGAAGAAAAGGAGGAAGGTCTGACCTGTGGAAAGCCGTTATCTTGTCATGCTGAGTAAGGCTGTCTGGCAAGCTCAGAGAATCCTAGGTGCCAGGCTAGAATACTGAATCTGATCATTATGACAATGAATATCTGACTTAAAATCCAGCTTTTCTGCAGTAACTGTAAAACAATATCATCTGATAATACAGTACCCGAGGTTTCTCATATCAAATGTCTTGTACAACAATACATAGAGTATAAAGTTTGCCATGACCTTTAAGAAAGCATTTCATACAACTAACCTAAGAGCTGATTCAGTTTTTATGGTCACATAATGGGTGTAGATTCTTACACTTTATGTTTATCTTTTCTAATACCTATCAACAGATTGCACAAGGCTATGTTTTAGAACAGGCCTGTGACTTGTTCTTTTAAGCTTCACTATCATTACACGGTACTATAACTCTCAGTTTTCTGTCTAATGGTTCTGTGAGAGCTGGGGTAGGTTAAGGCAGTGCAGCCAAAGTTAACACCTATCCATAGCCGAACACACCTCTGACACCGCTGGTTATAAAGTATCTTTATGGTCATTGATAACCAACCTGCTTGATGCAGCAGGACCAAAGCACGACTTCCAATGTTGCCTGTTGTGAGTACAAAGGCGTTTGTAACACCGTGTAACTAATTTATAAAAAAAGGGGTGTAGGAGATTCAGCTGACGACTGCCTTACTCAACTTGACTCTCTTCTCCAAAAGATCAAAAATTCACATCATCAGTGCAAGTGAGAATGTTTTCCTTATCGCCAAAGTACAGTAATCTCAGAAAAGACTACTGACTATATTATTTGGCAGAGTACCTTGGTACACTCAGTTCTATGTGAGCTGCTAGGACTTTGCCCAATATGTCTTTTCACTATTTACTTGAATGCTCCTTTTATTTCTCTTATTTAGCAGTGTGCGCCTCTGACCTGTATCCTCTACCTTTATTACTTAGCTGTGTAGGGGTATCTGGCACGGCCTGGAAGAAATACAGAGAAAGCCTAAAAATGATCAACATGCATCTTTCTGAATGAGATCAGTTCTGAAGTTAAAACATCATTGTAGCTGTTTTTGTACCAATAATAAAAGTTGCATACATACCACAAATATATGCATGCAAGAACCAGCTAGAAACAATAGCCTTCACAACAAAATACTCACAATGTATAAAGACACCCTTGTATTATAACCAGACAGAAAATACAAGGACAATATAGTTTACATTAAAATCTAAATCTGCCAAACAGGATGCAGAAAAGAATAAAAGAGAATACATCCAACTTCAAAATATGACATAAATAATCAGGGTAACATCAGACTTCTCATTTAAGTTTTGGAAAGACCTGCTTTAGCTGTTCTGACTTCATCTGCAAAGAGAACATCCGTTGTGGTGCAAACTTACCACGAAAATGGCTAAGAAACACAATGTAAACAGAAAGGTAAGTCTTTTTGTGACTTGGAAGCATTTATACTCTAATTCAGAACAGCAGGTTACACAGCGATTCGCACTGTCACCTCACAGTAAGAACATCTCCAGTTCAGTTTCCAACATGGGTTATTTTCTGTGGCAAGTCTGCATGTCTTACCCGTGTTTGCATGGGTTTTCTCCAGTTATTTTGGTTTTCTTTCACTTCAAAAAGACATGGAAAGGAAAAATGGAAACTCTGTTTTGTCCTTAGTTAGATTGTGTGCCTGTGTGCGTGTCTTAGAGTGAGAGAGAGAGAGAGGAGACACATAGGTCCATAGGTAGGTACTAGGCTATTAGCCCTAGAGCCTGTATAAGCCTAGCCAAAAAGGTACCCTGGCCCTCGTCACCCAAGAAAATTATTTTCCTGTGTCCCTGTCGGGCAGAGCCCCAGAGGTGATCCCTGGGATGAATTTCCCATTTCCCATCCAAACATCAAGATTTTTCTTGAAGAGTGCCAATGAGGAGCTTTGTTTGATATAGATAGGTAATTTGTTCCAGAGTATGGGAAGTCTCTGGGACAGGAATTTATCCCTCCAGCATTTTCTGTTTACTGTGATGACAAGGTTTAGTTCCCTAGACCATGTAGCGCGGAGGGACTGGGATTTAAGTGGAGCATGTCCAACAGCTCTGGGTTTGAAATAGCTTTGTATGTTAGGCAGAGATTGCCTCGGAGTAGGTGATATGTGACAGAGTAAAGCTGAAGTTTTTTGAGACAGTCTGCGTAGGGCATCTGTTTGAGGCCGGTACTCCTCTTTGTGAGGTATTTCTGCGGCATTTCCAGTTGTTGTAGATGTCTTGTGAGGTACATACCAAAAGGGGCGTTGTACTCTATAATGGGTCTAATGAATGATGAGTAGACGGGAACAATGACCTCTTTTTTCCTGGATGAGAAACCTTTTGTGATGAGGTGTGCCACGTAGAAGGATTTCCTGACTAATGTGGCAGTGTGATTATCAAAGGAGAGACTACTGTCTACCTGTGTCCCAAAGTCTCTTATCACACTTTCAGTGTTAAGTAGACTACCACCTGTGTGGTAGCTCATGGATACAGAGTTTTTACCAAAGGGGATGACAATGCATGCACTTTTTGGCATTGAGCTTGAGGCCATGGCTTTGACACCAGGCATCTGTCTCAGTGAGGCTCTTTTGTAGAATGTCCACATCATTATGAGTTTCAATTATGGCTCCTAGTTTGCAGTCATCTGCAAACTTCATTAGCCAAAGATCTTCTGTGTTAGCCTGTACTTCAGAAAAGTAGATACCAAACAGGAGAGGACCCAGGATTGAACCCTGTGGTACTCCACTTGTCACTGGTCTGAAGTTGGATTTAGTCTGCTACTTTCACAGTGTGGGTTCTGTCAGTGAGCTAGTTGGCAACCCATCTTGTGACATTGGGATTTATACCTAGTTTAGTGAGTTTATCTATAATTCCAGAGTGAGGGATGGTGTCAAAAGCCTTGGCGAGATCTAGATAGGCTGTGTGAACCACCTTACCTCATCTACGGCTTTGGTGACTGCTTCAAAGAAGTCTATCAGGTTTAGGAGACATGATCTGCCTTTTACAAACCTGAACTGGGTGGGGTCCAGAGTTTGGAGATTACCAATGTCTTTGTTTATAAGATCCATGATGATACGTTCCATGGCCTTGCAGACCAGGCTCATTAGGCTCCCACTTTGTGGATTGGGATAACCATTGCTGTGCACCATTCAGTGGGCACAAAGCCTGAGGTGAGGCTATGATGGAACATGGTGCTTAGGTGGGGTGCTAGTTCATGTAGAACGCAGCCTGGGATGTTGTCAGGTCCCATGGATGCTGTGTTCTTGGCTTTGGCGAGAGTGTTTTTTACCTGTACAGCCGTAATTACAGGAACTTTGCATTCTTCCGATATAGAGATGGGCCCTTTAGGAGGTTAAGAGAGGAGTAAAGTTAGCACTAAACCTATCTGCCAGGATGTTGGCAATATCAGTTGGTTCTGTATATTTAGTGTCATTGTGCTGTAACTCAGAGCAGATCTGAGTGTTGCAATTCAGATTCTTGACAGCTATAGAACGCTTTGTGGTTGTCTTTAGAATCAGTGGCAATTTTGTTTTTGTAACTAGCTTTGGAGGATTTTATAAGGGATCTTAGTGTCTTACTGAGGCTGACCAGGGAGTTCCTCCAATCATGGGAATTTACTCTTTTTTGCAACAGTTTCTTTCTTCTGTTGTAGAGTTTGTTTATGGCAGGGGACCACCAGATTGGCTTTTTTTTTTTTTTGGAGGACAGCATCTTGGTTCTGTTAGGGATAGCACGATCCATGCGCTCATGTAAGTGCTTATAAAGTGCATTTGTGTAGGCTTCAGCAGTTGTACCTCTATTGTCCATCTATATGGGTGTCGTGAAGTTTGCCACGTCTGTCTTAAGAAGCATGAATTTGGCTTTGGAGAAATGTTTTACTGTGGGTTTCCCTAATGGGGGGTGGGATGTGGATGTATAGGGTGATTAGCTTGTGGTCAGATATGACCAACGAGGAACTGACCTCTGGTGTGGAACACCAGTCGACCATGTTAGTAATGACCAGATCTAGAATATTGCTGCCCCTGGTGGGGGTGTGGATAAGCTGATCCAAGGCATTGGAATTAATGAATTCCAGAAAACGTTCAGCAAAAGAGTTGGTACATGAGGAGTTTTCCCAGTTAATGGTGGGATAGTTGAAATCGCCCATTATGAGGATGTTGGGTTGTACCCTAATATTTTCCAGTATCAAGAAATGAGGAGTGGGAATCCTGGGGCATGGTGGGGGATCTGTAGCAAGTTACAATTTGGATTGCAGTCTTGCCCAGTGTTAGTTGCACTTGGATAATCTCGGATGCAACTAGCTGGAGGTGTGGATACCCTTAATGAATATGGACACGACTCTGTCTTTAGTGTTTCGGTCCAGGTTAAGTGGCCAAAAGTTGTGGTATGAATTATAGCCTGGTAATGCAGGGGTGCTCTCTGGAGCCTTGAACCAGGTCTCTGTCACTGCACAAATGTAGATGTTCTCTATTTTAAGGAGTGCCTTGAGAGAATGAATTTTGAGGTTTAGACTTCTAGCATTGAGTAGCATTACCCTCAGATTTTGCTTGCTTGTACCTGTTACAGAGGTGAATTTATCATTTGAACCTTGCCTAAAAAAGGCACTATAGAGATGGCAAGAGCCTTAGCCAGTATCCGGAATCCCAAGGGCGACAGGTGCAGGCCATCTCTGGCAAAGCATTGTGGTCTGTTGATCATGTCATCCCAGGCAGACAGATACTGGATCCTCTTAGATGTTGAAGAAAGGCTAGGCAATCTACTTCTGTTCACTACTTGCATAGTAAACTGTGTGGATGGTGGAGATTGTTCATGTGGTTGATATACTAGTTAGATGCCACTTAAGAGCACTGCATAGATGAATGGAGAGTCAAATTCAAACCACAAAACTTCTGGTCTTCAAGCTGAACCCATTGTATATTTGAAACCAAATGTGGGGGGGGGGGTCTCTTAATCCTTTCAACAGCAAAAGCATGTATGTACTTATGTATATATTTATCTATTTATAATTTATTTTGGTAAACAGGTAGGACTAGCAATCACAACTGACCATTTTAAGTCAAGTCTGATCCTCTCACAGCAATAAACATAAAACGATATGCTGGAGATACTGTCTATGGTATTTAATTCACAGTTAATGCTGCTGTGGTCATGATGGTGGCTAGCAAAAGACACGATATATGTTTCTCATATTCAGCTAGACCTAATACTCAGATGTAATACATGTTTCTTCTTTATTACTTAAAACGTATTCTGCCTTTGTAATTTTTTTACACTATCCTTAATATCATTCATTGAAATTTAATTTTACTTGTTTTATATCTAACATTCAGCTGTATTTAAAGCCATAGTGAGACTAACCGAGTTGATCCTTTACTTATTAGAGGTGGCACATTTCTTAACAGAGCTTCATACTGTAGTACAGAACAAGTATATAAGGAATGCAGTGGAAGTCTAGCAAGATGTCTACAACACAGAACTTATTCAGAGAGATTAAAAAGCTGTAACTCAGTAGGCACTGCCATATATAAGCAGCCCATAAAGCAATAAAGGCATCACACTTTTATAACAGTGATAAAGAACACATTTTAAGCAGGCAACCTACTTCACAATCTAAAACTGTCTAAAAATGTTTCTGCCTAGAGAGACATATTTTTCCAGTTTTTCATTATCATAATAATGTAACGTAAATTATATGCCATGTAACACCTCCAATAGTCACTTTGTATAAGCTTTTTCTAGATTTTAAGAAACAGAGAAGGAAGGTGAATAGCCATGACCATGGCGCAGCTCCCAGTTACTGTAGCTACATCGTCTGCTACTGTCATGGACTTCACTTTCACCTAATGCATCTCTTTCTCTAAATGTCAGAAAGTATGAGAATGAAGGGCTGCCTTCAGCAGCTGCCTACGCTAGCAGGCACAGCTGATGAGTTATGTCGCATTCCAAGCTGCAGTGAGGAAAAATAAAGAGCATCTATTTATATGCTCATTGAATTACCTATACAGTGCCATCTGTGTCTGTAAATGGCCACCAGCCACACCTCAGAATTCTGCAGTAACTACAATAGGGACAAACAAATCAGGATTGCTCGTTAACGCTATTTTTAACACACTCACACACATGCATGCATTCCACCATCCTTCATCTGTGATGTCAAACATTCATTATTCTTTTGATGTCCCTAAAATGCTTGCCCGTCTGCCTGCCATATGGTTTAAAGTGATTAACTGAAAAAAAACAACAAAACAAACCTCTAGGGCTCAGCTTGTGGTCTCAGTGCATTTTCTTGACAGTAGGAAGGAATTCAAAATATTGAATCAAAATCCTGTGTCTCATAAGCAGTGGCAGCCAGTTTGACATCTAAACCTCACACAACATATATGTATTTATTGGAATTGAAATAATGTCTTTCACCACTGATCAACTACAAACTGTTGCAAAAGAATGGCAGGCACCAGTCTGCGTCCAGAGTTATGGACCTTCATTTGTACCATGCCTCATTATGCAAGCAAACTAAATTCTCCATGTTAATGGGTCAGCATCTGAGACTAGGACCTTTATTATGGGAAAAAACATTTCAGTGTTTGCTCCTCTCCTACACTCCAGATTAACAATATCAGTGCTATCCTGTAAACTTCCACCAGAACTAGTTAAATATATTCCACACTTTTAAGAAGATTCACTACTCGTTATTTTCCCAAAAAAAAAAAAAAATAAATAAATGAAAATGAATTTCTAACAATGAATCAGCTATACTTAATGAAAGATCAAATGTTCTAGTGAAGCATATCACTATTAAAACATCTATACATTTTACTGTTTTGTGCTTCTAGTACTGACAAAGACCTCAAGTTGTCTGCCTCTGATAACACTTCTTGGTTAACTCACAACATACTGGAGCACAACATCAGTAAGTCAATTCACATATACAGCCTGCATCACCTGATCAGCCTGAGATACAGACTTCCTGTTCCCAGCCAGCATAAGATGTGATTCCTGTCAGTCACTTAAAGAAACAGCTGCATTCTATCAGCATTAAGTGCATAAATCACTCTAACACAAACTTCTGCAGAGTTCACATCTGCAAAGAAAAGTGAAGTCTGATCATCTCTAAGCCCTTATTATTACATTTTCCACAGGTAGACGAGGAACGCATGTGTGTGTGTATGTGTTGCATGAGGGGGAGGCAGAACATATAACAATTCCATGAAAGAAAAAGGTAGACCATCTATTTTTTCCAAATGGCACTTCTCATTCTCAGAAAAAAAACAAACATATTATTACAAAGTGAAAAACATTTTCTTAATTTTTTACATTTTATGTTATTTATTTATGTGTATGAAACTATTTTTGTTCTCGTTCTGAGCTACGTATATAGCCTCAGTTTAGACATTTTCCCTGGGAGGATGTGAGTTTTCATCAGATAACTTACTACATCGTCACAGCTTTGTCCTACAGATAGCCGCTTATGCCACATCATAGACCTTACTGCTTATTTACTTATTTATTTGCCATTTGTTTTCATACTGTAATATCAAGGCAAGCAGAAGCTGTGGTTACCAACAAAATCCATCAACAATCCCTAGAACACTTAAATAAGCCAGGTGGTGAACAATCTGATACAGTCTCTGATTTTCTTTGGAGATATATACACTTATGCATACACATTAATCTGTGAATATTGGTTATAAAAGGAAACTGCTACTGGAGGTACAGCTGTTGAGTTTCGGTGCTCCTGGCCTACAACTGCATGCCGCTGTGCTGTGTGAAGACGTTACTTAGTGTATGCCACTGTGGTCTGTGAGGACGTTACTTAGTGCATGTCGCTGTGATCTGTGAGGACATTACTAACTGCATGTCGCTGTGGTCTGTGAGGATGCTACTTAGTGCATATTACTGTGGTCTGTGAGGACATTACTTAGTGCATGTCACTGTGGTCTGTGAAGATATTACTTAGTGCATGTCGCTGTGGTCTGGGAGGATGTTTCTTAGTGCTGTCGCTGTGGTCTGTGAAGACATTACTTAGTGCATGTCGCTGTGGTCTGTCAGGACGTAGCTTAGTGCATGTCACTGTAATCTGTGAGGACATTAGTGCATGACACTGTGGTTTGTGAAGAAGTTACTTAGTGCATGTCTCTGTGGTATGTGAGGAAGTTAGTGCATGTGGAAGATCATACAGTGCTAAGAAGTTGAAGGCTACTGAGCGCTGCAACCATTATGCCTTGCCAGATCCCACCCTCAGAAACCACTAACCCAGGCTGAATTTATGAATACCCACCCAATTATGCCAGCCCTATATGAAAGAAGAGAGTGTAGCACACTGCTGTATCTGCAGGGGAGTCTATTTTGAGGTGAAGGAGAAGCTGAGTAATGAATCTGCCTCACGCTTCTCCTGTAACTAGTATAGTACAGATACAGATTTGCTGTAGCCAAGATTGTTTGTAAGCTTCTGAGCCCCCCCAAGCCTTTCTGTGTTTTTTTTTACTGTTTCAGTGCATTTATGTACTGTTTTATATTGTTTTAACTGTATTTTTCATTGCTAGATACTGTTTCATTACTCTAATTGCATTTTTACTGAATTACTTAACTGTAAACTGCTTTTTCATACTGAAAGTTTTATTTTCTGTTTGTGAGTGCTCTTTCTGTGCTTTTCTGTGCATTTTTTGTGATGTTTCTGTGTTCTAGTCAGGTATCATATAACTGATTTGTTTGCAGTTAAAAGCATTCTCTAGAGTTACCTTGTCCCTTTATCTGTTTAAAACTTTCATTTAGTAGCTACAGCTATAGCTGTAATAGTTTTCCAATGACCCTTCCTATTGGTGTCTTGTTCTTATACTCGATGGCTTTGCATTTGCCCGCCCATACTGTAAATTTGATCTGGGACACTCCTCCTAGTCTAGTGTCATTAGCTCATTCTACCTAATACAGAGGGAACATTTGAGAAGACCAACCCACATAGGTTCTTAACCTTGAATTATCTTCTGTTCCTGCTTTCTCCCTTTCCACTTTACTAAAAAAAAAAACTTTACTAGAATCTCCTTGTGTTCTGACTGAGTGTGGTGTTACCCCAGGCCTTTCTGTGTTGGAGGGAAGCCTTCTAGCTTATCAGAGGGAGTGGTAAGCACTAGGTAGCCTAACTACCGCAAGAGGCGTGGTTTCTGGCCCAGAAATTGTAGTTTATTGGCCATTTGGGCAGGTTTTTCCATCTCTTTTAACTTTCTGATTTAAAAGCCCACATTTGCACTTGTTTCCCCCTTTTGAGTAACTAGTCTAGTCCAGATAAAGATTTGCTGTATCCAGGACTGTTTGTAAGCTTCTGAGCCCCCCAAGCCTTTCTGTGTTGGAGGGAAGCCTTCTAGCTTATCAGTGGGAGTGGTAAGCAGTAAGTAGCCTATCTACCACAAGATGAGTGGTTTCTGGCCTGGAAATTGGAGTTATTGGCTGTTTGGGCAGTTTTTCTATCTATTTCAACTTTTCTAGATTAAAAGCCTGCGTCTGAGCTTGTTTCCCACTTCTCCTGCAACTAGTCTAGTCCAGATAGAGATTTGCTGTATCCAAGACGGTTTGTAAGCTTCTGAGCCCCCCAAGCCTTTCTGCATTGGAGGGAAGCCTTCTAGCTTATCAATGGTAGTGTTAAGCCCTAGCTTATTTACCACAAGAGGAGTGGTTTCTGGCACAGAAATTTGGGTTTACTGGCCATCTGGGCAGTTTTTTTCCATCTCTTTCAACTTTCTGGTTTAAAAGCTGACATTTGTACTTGTTTCCCATCTTTCCTGTAACTAGCCTAGTCCAGATACAGATTTGCTGTATCCAGGACTGTTTGTAAGCTTCTGAGCCCCCCCCATACCTTTCCATGTTGGAGGGAAGCCTTCTAGCTTGTCGGTGGGAGTGGTAAACACTAGGTAGCCTACCTACCACAAGAGGAGTGGTTTCTGGCCCAGAAATTGTAGTTTATTGGCCGTTTGAGCAGTTATTCCATCTCTTTCAACTTTCTGGTTAAAACCCCGTGTTTTCGCTTTTCCCGCCTTTCCTGTAACTAGTCAAGTCCAGATACAGATTTGCTGTATCCAGGACTGTATGTAAACTTCTGAGCCCCAAGCCTTTCTGTATTGGAGTGAAGCCTTCTAGCTTATCAGTGGGAGTGGTAAGCACTAGGTAGGCTATCTACCACAAGGAGAGTGGTTTCTGGCCCAGAAATTGTAGTTTATTGGCCATTTGGGCAGTTTTTCCATCTTTCCTCAACTTTCTGGTTTAAAAACCTGCATTTGCACTTGTTTCTCACCTTTCCTGTAACAAGTCTAGTCCAGATACAGACTTGCTGTATCCAGGACTGTTTATAAGCTTCTGAGCAGTGCCAAAGTCTGCGCTTCAATTTTTCCTTAGATCTACTAGTTCTCTCCTCTCCTGCAATTTTACTAGCTTAGTCTAGCACTTTACCAGACTCCTTGTAGCAATTATTGTAGCACACAAAAGAGCTTCTAGCACTAAATGTTCTACAAGGAAACAGATCCGGTACTTATTATTAATGCCTACCACTCCAGGCATGTCTTAAGGTCAGTTCCCTGTGCTTATCCTATTAATCTGGTGAACTTGGGCATCATGAGGCAATGGAGCAACTGCCTCATGTACACGGACAACCCTCTCCTCTGACCTCACAACACTCAGACTTGTGAGAGGTGCACTTATATATCCAAACTGGAAGCGACACACTCTCCAGCCAAGACCAGAATAGCTGGTCAAGAGGAGAGGGTCAAAACTTGCACCACACCACATGGAACACATAGCCCTCCAGAACACACACCAGCACTGCCTTCACATAAAAACACAAGCCACACACCCACCTTCTCGGAGGCTCTCAATAAAAATCTACCCAAACAGCAGAGACCTCCAAGGCAGAAACGCACTCGACCACCACAACACAACACAACACTAATCACGAGACACATAACTTTCCTAAACAGTGTGCCACTCAACCAATACCGCTAAGGCAAAACAGCATGCCCGGCACACTGGTCATAGGTGACTCAACAGTGAGGCACACTGATATCCCATTCACTAGGTTGAATAAGGAGAAAGTAACAATCAACTGCCTGTCAGGTTTCAGGATCTGCCACATAACGCATGTACTCAGGTCCCTCAACAACAGGTACAAATATGATTCAGTGTACATGTGGGTGTGAATGACCTGAGATGTACCTCCCTGGACTATATGAAAAGAGACATGGAGGAGCTCTCGGATTATATAGCCCAGGCGGGTATGACCCTAGCTCTGAGCAGCATCCTACCACCACCCAGAATGATACCACAGTACAAGCAGAAAATGATTGATTTCAACAATTGGCTAAGTTTCTGATGTCATTCTAAGTGGATCCAATATCTGTCTGCCTGGGATGACATGACTGACAGACCTCAATGCTTTTCCAGAGATGAGCACCCCTGTGGTTCCGGATACTGGCCAAGGCTCTTGCCACCCATATAGTGCCTTTTTTAGGTGGTGTTCCAAAGACCAAATTAGCACCATAACAGCTACAAACAAATGCAGTCTGAGGGTCATGCTGCCCAATGCTAGAAGTTTAAATCTCAAAATGAACTCACTCAAAGCACTCCTTAAAATGGAGAACATCAACATTTGTGATGTAACAGAAACCTGGTTCAAGGTAGCAGAAAGGAGCCCTACACTACCAGGGTATAACTCTTTCCACACCTTTCGGTCCCAGAACTTGGACGGAAGCTCCAAAGGCAGTGGTGTGTTCATATTCATAAAGGATACGCACACCTCCAGACTGATAGACCAACATAATGCAGCAGAGATACTTTAGATGCAGCTAACACTGGGTAAGACAGCGATTTAAGTCATAACCTGCTATAGTTCCCAACCATGTCCCAAGACTCACACTCCATGTTTCCAAGCACCTTGGAGAATATTAGGGTCCAACCTAACACTCTCATACTAGGTGACTTCAACTACCCCTCCATTAACTGGGAAAACTACTCAAGTACCAATACACCAATGTTTCCTGGAGTTCATTAATTCCAGTGACCTGGACCAGCTCATTCTTACCCCTACTAGAGGTAGCAACATCCTTGACCCGGTCATTATTAACATGGGCGACCGTTGCTCAACACCAATAGTCAACTCCTCCCTGGTTAGATCCGACCACAAACTAATCACCTTGGAAATCCACATCCCTCCCACCCCACCCCACCCCACCTCCTGCAAAGGTAACCACCATGAAAAACCTCTCCAAAGCTAACTTTGGGCTCCTAAAAACAGATGTGGCTAACTTCACGGCACCCATGCAAATGGAGAATAGTTGCATGACCACCAAATCATACACCAATGCACTGTACGAACACGTACACAAAAGCATGGATCTCACCATACTCAATAGAACCAAGACGCTCTTCTCCAAAAAAAGGAAACCAATCTGGTGGTCCTCTGCCATAAACAAACTCTACAACAGAAGGAGGAAACTGATGCGGAATAAGGTGAAGTCCCAAAACTAGAAAAACTCCCTTATCAGCTTCAACAAAAAGTTGAGTTCCCTCATCAAATCCTCTAAAGGTAGCTATGAAAACAGAATTGCAGCAGATAGTAAAGACAACCACAAGGCCTTCTATAGTTATGTAAAGAATCTCCACGGCAATACCCAGATTTGCTCTGAGCTACTGCACAATGGTACCTCCTATACAGAGCCAACAGATACTGCCAATATACTGGCCGACAGATTCAGTACCAACTTTAACCCCCCCAAAAGGATCAATCACAATACCAAAAGATTGCCAGGCACCCAGTATTACTGCTGTACAGGTTAAAACAGCACTGTCCAAGGCCAACAGTACAGCTTCTATGGGACCTGACAATATCTCTGTCTGTGTTATACATGAACTACAGAGTGAACTGGCACCTCACCTGTGTTCCCTGTTCAATCACAGCCTCACCTCAGGGTTTGTCCCTACCCAATGGCGCACTGCTACAGTCATCCCTCTCCAGAAAGGAGGAGCGACTACAGACCGTGGGAACTATTGCCCCATTAGCCTGACAAGTCTGATATGCAAAGCTATGGAACACATCATCGTGGACCCAAAAAACAAGGATATAGGGAATCTCCAAACTCTGGATCCCATACAGTTTGGTTTTGGGAAGAGCAGATCATGCCTGCTCAACTTGGTCGACTTCTTTGAATCAGTCATCAGAGCTGTGGATGAAGGCAAGGTGGTTCATACAACCTACCTTGATCTGGTTGGGCAAGGTCTTTGATACCATTCCCCACTCAGGAATCATAGAAATCTCACTAAACTAGGCATTAACCCCTATATCACTAGGTGGGTTGCAAATTGGCTCACAGATAGAACCAACAGTGTGAAAGTAGCTGACTCCAAGTCAGACTGCCGACTAGTCATGAGTGGAGTCCCACAGGGTTCGGTCCTGGGTCTTCTCCTGTTTGGTATCTACTTCTCTGAAGTCCAGGACAACACGAAAGGACTCTGGCTGACAAACTTCACAGATGATTGCAAGCTGGGAGCTATTATTAACTCCCCAAGTGATGTTGACATCCTACAGAATGGCCTCACTGAGACCAACGACTGGTGTCAGAACCATGGCCTGAAGCTGAACGCCAAAAATGTGTCATCATCCCCTTTGGGAAAAACCCAGTTCCCATGAATTACCACATTGATGGTAGTCCACTGAACATAGAAGGCATTATAAGAGATCTGGGAACACAGGTTGACAGCAACCTCTCTTTTGATCACCACATTGCCACTGTGGTCAGAAAGTCCTTCTATGTGACACATCTCATTACTAAGGGTTTTGCATCTAGGAAGAAAGAGGTCATTCCCTCATTAGGCCAGTCATCGAGTACAATGCCCCATTTGGCATGTACCTCACTAGACACCTACAACTGGAGAGGCTACAAAAGTACCTCACAAAGAGGATCCTAGGCCTTAAACACTTGTCCTATATGGACAGACTCAAAAAACTCTCATATCGCCTACTTAGAGGTAATCTCTGCTTGACTTACAAAGCCATGTCTGACCCAGCTCTGTTAGAAATGCTACATCTAAATAAATCCCAATCCCTCTGCACCACATGCTCCAGAGACCTTAACCTCATTACCACAATCAAAAGAAAGTACCGGAGGGACTGGTTCATAACCCAGAGACTGCCCATGCTATGGAATAGACTTCCCATACATGTCAAGCAGAGCACCTCGCTGTCCCTCTTCAAGAGAAATCTTGATGAGTGGATGGAAAATAGAAAATTCACCCCAGGGATAACTCCAGTGGCTTTACTCGACAGAGGCACTGAGAACTAAGGTCAGGTGGCATGATGCCAGGGTAATCCTATGGCTAGGCTTGTAAAGGCCCCAGGGCCATTAGCCTAGTACACACATATGAACCTAGTTTTACTGATCTGTTAAAGCAGTATTCAAACCCTTGTTTTGTCATTTGTAGAAGAGTTTTATTTGTTAAAGGTACAAGAGGTCCTGGTCTACTGAGTCCTTGAGTGTTTGGGAGGCAAGACACAGGTGTCTTCTGAGAAGCTTATAGGACACAGAAAAAATGGAACAGTGATTCTAGTTTTTACCATTGCAACTTAGGGATTTTAAGCCTGTGACTCTGTCTGTTAGGAAATATCTGGTGTCTTTCCGTCTCTTTGATATGTCTGGTGAGGTCCATCCCTAAGGGTGCTTTGTATTCTATAATTAGTTTGATCAGTGTTGAATACAAAGGGACAACAACCTCTTTAGATCTTAATAATATTCCTTAACTGTCAAAATTAAGAGCTTATTTTACTGAATTGTTGGATAATGTCTAACTCTAGTACAATAGTATAGTTTTCACCAGAATTTCAGCATAGCTGTTTCTTGGTTGGAGTGTTACGAAGTGATGTCAGGGAACAAGTCTTTCAATAAACCTAACTTCAAAAGACAAGGACAGCATCTTATTTACATGTGTAAGGACACATTTTGACTTTGCCTGACAAGTACTACTGCTCTTGTTTATAATAGAAGAAATCCTTACGGAGTCATTTACTGTGGCAGCAACTCACCATATACTCATGAAACTGACAACATTTTCATCAATATAGAAATATAAATGAGCCACTACCCAGTTAAGGTCGACAAAATACACAAGAAATTACAAAATAAAAATAAAAATATAAAGCCGACCAACACAGCTGTAAAATAAAGGATTTAATGTACAAAGTTACCGCTTTCACAGCAAAACTGCTGCTTCATCAGACTTACAGTTTTGCTGTGAAAGCGTTTACTTTGTACATTAAATCCTTTATTTTACAGCTGTGTTGATCAGCTTTATATTTTTATTTTAACATTTTCATCAATGTCTGAATACAAAAGCCTACTGAAGTGAATGCTACATATATGTCAAAGACTACGTCTGCCATGAACTGCATAAACAACAAAATGGTCAAGGTTGATTTTGTCAACTGCATACTGCTATTGTGCATGCATATCTCAGAGAGATGTACACATGCTTAGATGAAACCAAGACACACATATGAGGCAAGGAAATAGCTATAAAAGATAGAATGGAGCTTGATATAAACTGCATACATGTACAGTTATAAAAAAGATAAAAAAAGGAACAGCACTGCACAGTATGCCAAACAAATGTGTTCTAAAGGCATATCATGACTGCAAAAGGGAATGTGGAAGGGTGACCATAGGAATGCAAGGGACATTTGAAACAAGAAATATAATGCAGTCACAAATAATACCAATAGACAAACACATACCCAAAGTATAAGATGAGACTAGAAGGATGAAAAAGGGATGCAGGCAGTAACTCTAACAACAGGACAGTGCGATGGATGTGAAAGGTGATGCAGACCATTGTGAACAAAACTATAAGTGTGTAATATGTATGTGTGACATCAGTATATGACTACAGTATGTCACACTCAGTACCATAGCAAAAGCACTGCAGCAGAGGTAAACCTGTGTAGAGCATGCCTGGCTCCATGGCACAGAGCAATGCAGCCCTCATTGTGACCTAGGTGACAGGGGTTTGATTACTACCCCCCACACTAGGGGAACCATGCAGGCAAGGGAGAGGAGTGAAGAGTAATGCCCCACATGCTTCTCCTGGAGGTGGAGATGGGTGTGCACCCTTGGTGGCACACTAGGTAGTGTGACCTCCCTGTGAAGACTAGAGAGATCACCACTTGTGCTTTATGCAGACAAAGGCTGGACTGCATGGAAGCAACACCCCTTGTGGAAGTGAAGTGACATCCTCCACCAGTAGCTTATTGCCCACTCCTTCTTGATGAGTCAGTGGGTGCACCTGTTTGCATACAGAATAAGGATGAACTTTCTGCTGTTAAGTATATCCCCAGTGTTACTTGCAAACAGTTCAGAAATGAAGGAAATATGCAGATAAAGACCTCCACACGCTATTGAGGCCAAACACATACATACACACACACACACACACACACACACACACACACACACACACATATATATATATATATATATATATATATATATATATACTCCAAACTACTGGATGTTATTTATTTAGTTATTTGTAAGTCTTTTGGAGGCAAACTCCAAGGGATCCATTATAAATGAACCTCAGAATCTTTTTATGTATTTTATTTATTATTGGAAGTATTCCCCATGCAGCAGTAGCAGTCGTCCATTTTAGTTACCTCTGCTGCAGAACAAATGCTCACATTACCTCACAGGGGACTCATACCCCTCTGAATTACTTATAAAATGTAAGCAGCATTGCTAGAGACAAATGCTACAAGCGGATGCAATGAGCTTTAAGGCAGGTATTGTTTGCATAACGCAGAAACAAGAAATTGGTATTTCTGGAATGAAAGAAAAGGCAAATATTTATGAAAAAAAATCTGCAGACTCCCAAAGGAAACTAATGCACTCATAATAAAAATGGCAAGTAGACAATCCAAAGCACGTACTAAAAAAAATTGCACAACTGCACATTTTAATGTATATTAGCATCTTTTAATATAAATATTTATATTATATCAAATAATGGTTATAAAATGTCCTTCTAAAAGGAGAAACATATTCAAAGTAGAATTTCTTCTTTTTTCTGTCAGTTATTGTTTCGCAATGATTCTTTTCCCTCAACAACTGACTACATTTCCAGTTATTGTTTCGCAATGATTCTTTTCCCTCAACAACTGACTACATTTGCTTTACTTTAACTTGTTACTCAGGGTAGAGCACTGATTTCAATGGACCATTTTTACACATAGCCCAGAGACACGTTGTACAAGAAATGTAAAGGATACAACAATTATAATTATTGTCATATGAAAACACTACACTTTTACACAAAGTATTGTATTTTATTTACATTATTTACAAACTTTTTGTGACGCACATCCATGAGACAGGAGTTAGTGTTTAATTGAGACTGCACAAGCGACTAACATGTTAATGTCTTGATAACCAGAGTTCCACAGGATTTCATAATATCAGTAACCTCTTCAGGGCTGTAAACAAATTATACATGGGTGAAACCCACCTCTTCCTTCAGCTGTAGTCAACATTTTTACTATATTTTTAATTCATTTTGATTCATTAACTTTTGGTAAAACAGACAGGGATAAAAGCACCATTAATTTCAACTTATATTTCAGTCACCAAATGAACTAGCAGATGTTTGGCAGCTGTAATATAGTAAGATGTGTGAAACCCAGCACTGGCTTTCCAAGCGCTGACTGCATAAATTAGATGGATACATATTTTCCTCTGCCATGCACAGGATAAATGAAAAAGAAATGTGTTTACTCAGTGACTGAAGAAATAGGTAGGTTTCCTAAATGTTGTTATTGACTACGCCACAGAAGGGGTTTCCTCTGCAAATGATTTGTGTGTCCCTTGGTTAATGAGAGGGTCTTTAGATTCTTAACTGTAATTTGGACTAAGATGTATTCTATTTTTCCAGAATATGGGATTTGTTTTTCTTGTAGTAAGCTGGTGAGACTATATTATAGTAAGTATAGCTATACCTCCTGAACTATGTTTTCTGACATTGCAAATCTCAACATTTCAAAAGGTTGCCATTGTTTTAACTGGTTTAACGAGCTATATCCAGCTGAATTTGGACAATATTTTTTTCTGTTACTACTGTCTTATTCTGTGTTGTAGCTGTTACACTGAGCTTTGTACTATTATTTTGCACTGTTATCTTGATTTATATATTACTGTGTGTCGAGGCCTGCATATTTGTGGCTCCTGAGCCAGTTTACTTTGCACATTTATGGTGTTTTGCACTATCACATGTTGCTTTATACTTTACCATGTTTCTGTTCCTGTTTAAGTTATATACGGCTGTCCGTATTGTCTTAATAAAACCCATGCCTGCATTTTTCATCTATCTTTGATATATTGAACTGTAACTACTTATTGTCCTGTGTCCCCTGTTCATGTCTGCTTAAGCTATATTTTGGTACACTGCACTGCACTGTGATTGCTTAGTAGCCATGTTTGGATATATATAGGAGTGCAGACTGCTCTAACCTAACCTGTTGGCAGTAGCAACTGCCTCATGTTCACTAACAAACCATTATTATTATTAAACGATACAAAATCTATTTACGAGAAGTGAAAACATCTGTTCGAATGGAAGGTAAATCTCCCACTTACCAGAGTTGCCAGCAAACAGTAAACTCCTACCCAACCACAATCCAACTCAAATAAGCCCACATATACTGAGGTACTAAAAAAGTTCCTTCCCCAGCATACTAGGCCAATGCATCAGTAAACCAAAACTGCAGTCACACATTTACACTTTACCATCTTCACACATTACAGCGTCTACTGCCTCCTCCCCTAACAAGAGTGAACTGA
Source organism: Protopterus annectens (assembly GCF_019279795.1). NCBI lineage: Eukaryota > Metazoa > Chordata > Ceratodontiformes > Protopteridae > Protopterus > Protopterus annectens. The sequence goes on along the minus strand of NC_056728.1, from coordinate 1,380,157,991 downwards.
AACGTATGTCGAAGGCCTTGATGGTTCCACATCATGGTACAATGGTTCAACATTGTAGTTATGAGACCCACAATTGTCAGCCCTGAAATTACAAAAAACAAACAGTGAAACTGGAAAAGAGCAGGGAATACCAGAAATCACTCTTCTCCTTTAAATTTATTAGGGGGCAGGTCCGTCCTGCATACCCCAGTTTGAGGGTTGCATCCTCCCTATGCCTGCTACTTGAAGATACTCACTCTGAGATGACCGTACCTCAGAAAAAGGGAACACTCTGAGGCACATTGATTTAGACTTAGTATATGCAAAGTGCAATTTTCAGACACTTAATCTCACTATTCCATGATGGTTACCTGCTATACCAAATGGCAATGTCCTAGAAATTGGTGACTGAATAATTAGACATACAAACATTCCACCTACCAAGGTGAGCAAGGACACATCTTGATTAGCTGTCTTTCTGGTGCTAGAATCTGTGATGTCGTTAGGGCTCTTAGATCTCTTCACTCCAGGTATGCATGTGACCTGGTATTGCTCACATAGGAATGAATAATCTTAGGTGAGCCACCCTGCTATATATGAAGAGAGACAAGGCTGACCACTGAAAGCATGTTCATAAGGTTGGGAAGCAGCAAGCTTTGACTAGCATCTTGCCATAATCATGAACAGTGCCACAATGCAAACAGAATGTAAATAATTTTGACAATTAGCTCAGTAACTACAGTCACTCAAGGGGAATTTGATATGTGTCAGCTTATGAGGAGGTGGTCAACAGTCCATCCTGCTTAAAGATGGATAGGCTGTAAATCTCACCTTAGGAATTTCACATATCGACTACATGTTTTTCTGCCCCCCATAGTGCCTTTTCAGGCAAAGTCTTCTATGCCTTCTGTCTTAACAAATCCCATTGATGCTTGTATCTGTTTGGCACTTCTCAGTATAGAAGTCTAAACAAGAAAATGTCCAACCTTAAGGTTTTTACGACCACTGAGTACAAATGTATTTGCATATTTACAGAAATTTTGTTCCAGTGAATTGATAACACCCACTTCCCTGAGTCTAGCACCTATCATTCTTTCAGATCCTCTGTTGATGGAGGAGACATAGCTTTATTCATTTGCAAATTCACTATCCCACTGAAAATTCAACGTAAAAATTACTTGAAATGCCATAATATCCCTGTCTCAGCTAAAAAGTCCAATTAACGCATCATTATGAAGCATAATCCTCCTTTCTATATCTCCCACTATCTTATCTATACCACATATCTAAACCACCCAGAGGCCTTAACTACTGCACCCATGCCTCTCAACTGTCCAGATTTTCCCAGAATGTCCAGATTTTTGCCTAATATTTTTGATCTGTTTGTCATAAAATTTTGGTTTTCCGGTAAATTATTGGCAAATCACTGAGGACTGAAGCCAGAAAATAATGAAATAATGACAGACATTTGAATTTTAGACTTCATACCCATTTGAAAATTCACACTAATGCAAACCCTGTTATTCTATCAACTTTCTAAGTTTGTAAGAGCAATGTTTAAAAATTGTCCCCATCTTTGGGCCTTTGTCCAGTTATTAGTGATGGCTTCCCCATATTTCTTGATCTAGGAGGTTGAGAGATATGATTACACCTAACATAATTATCCTTGGTGATTTGATTAGTTGTCCATCAGCTGGCATACATGCACTAGAAAGAGCAAATATGCACACTATTTATTTAACTTTATTAATGCCAACTGTGTCAAACAGACTGCTCTCTCCTACTAAGTTATCAAATCTCTTTGATCTTGCTCTTAACTAATATAGCAACTATGTGTTCCATACCAAAAGTATCCTCCTCCATGATTAAACCAGACTATCATACCTTCATATTTTCCTAAGACTTCAACTTAGGATGTCATCTGATCCCAGTATATTCAAGGATAACTCTACAAATAACCTTCTAGCCCTCTCAGGTGACCAAAAGAAAGGTAAATCCTCTCCTCCTGAGACCCGGTAACAGAAGTAGCCACTTACAGCACGGACTCTAAAACCTTAGCTACTAGTCGAAGCATTTGTCTTCAAGTATGATAGCATATTTAAGAAAAAGCCTTTCTGGGGGATCCTCAACATGAACAAATTATACAACAAAAGAAAAAAGCTTCTGACATTAAGAAATTAACTCAAATTCATTATTCTACAAGCAAGCTTATAATAAAGGTCAACAAAGGTCTCAACTGTAAGAGCAAACCTGCAAAGCCAAGTACAAATTAAATATGACCACCACTTGCAAAAGATAACTATAAAACCTTGTTTAACTGTGGTATGAATCTAATAAGTAACACCCAACATTACACTAAGCTCACCTTTAATGATATCATCTACTTCTAACAAGAGGACATCACCAATTAATTCATTTCCAATGTTTCCTGAGCTCCCCTACATGTTTCTTTCCCCCCTAACTACTCAGCACCTACCTCCCGCATAAAATCATGTCTAAGCAAGTCCCAAATGCCCTCTCCGAAACCAGAAGCAGTAGCTTTGTAGGACCTGATAACATAACAGGCTGTCTCCTAGCAAACACTAAACAGTGCCTCATCCACTCCATTTCAAACATGTTCAGACCAAGCATCTCCATTGGGTAGGTACGTGTCCAACACCAGGAGAATAGCTGTAGTGACATCCATAGAGATGAGTCGCCCTTCCACCAACCTTGGGAACTACAGACCAATACTCTTACCAGTGTCATCTATAAAGCAATGTCATGTATAATTATTGAACTCATAAACAATGCATTCAGAAGGTAACTGAGGCTTTGGATAAGGCCAAGTAGTATACACTGCCCTCCTGGTTCTGCTGAGGCCTTTGTTACCATCCCACATTTCAGTATTATTGACAGATTCACCTTGAATACTTATTCCTATTTAACCCACTGGATGACTGGCTTACAATCAGTATGTAAACAGGGCTGGCTGCACACTTTTCCTTTAAAATGATTGTCACCTGTGGCATCCTAAGTAGTTGTGTTTTAGACCTGCTATGGTGGCACACTTTTCTTTAAAAGGATTGTCACCTGTGGCATCCTAAGTAGTTCTGTTTTAGACCTGATATGGTGGCACACTTTCCTTTAAAAGGATTGTCACCTGTGGCATCCAACATGGTTGTGTATTACAATAAGGAAAATCATAGCATATGTTTTGTTTCCACTTATAATGTGTTAAGTGATGAAATTGCTGATATAGTTAAATACTACTGGAGCTTTTTATTAAAAGATAGAAATTTGGGTAATATACTTCCCCTAAAACCCACTATTTCATACAAGAGAGGCAAAAACTTGAAAGATATGCTCATACATGGCAAGTTTACATTAACAAATATGGACATTACTACCAGTATAAATTCTAAGGGCACAAAAAGGTGTGGGAACTGTATGATATGTCAACATATTATAAGTTTTTTTTAATATATAAATGGAATTAAATATACACCTAGAGGTACCTTCTCTTCCAATAGTGATAGAGTACTTTATGCCTTGAGATGCCCCTGTAATTTATTTTATATAGGGGAAACAAAAAGATTGCTCAAGGCAAGATTTATGGAACATATGAGAGATATCAGGAATCAAAGAATGGATAAACGTATTGCTGCACATTTTAAAGATAAACATAGCAGTAATTTTGTATTACTTCAAGGAAGTGTTTTAGAACAAATCAAATTGTATCATGAAAATTAAGTTTTATTAAAGGAAAAACTTTTGTATAAAGAAACTGTATATATTTGAAAGTATGAGACGCTGGTCCCTTTAGGACTGAATGCTGAAGTAAATTGGAAATGTTTCCTTTGATTGTATTAGCTTGTTATTCAATTAGTCTTCTAACTGGTGGTTGATGGAGTGTTGTGCTTGTGAATCAGTTTTTATTCTCCTGGAAGGTGGTTACACCGAGGCACCAGAGAGAGTGAAAAATAAAATTCATTGTGGAATATTCTGCGGTTGGTGTTTTTTCAGCAGTGAATCTGTACCAGTTGTTGGCAAGTTATGGTTCTGTATTAGGTCTGCTATGATGGCATGCTTTTCCTTTAAAAGGACTGTCATCTGTGACATTCCATTAGGCCTACTATGACGGCACACTTTTCCATTAAAAGGATTTTCACCTGTGGCATCCCACACAGTTCTGTATTAGGCCCGCTATGGTGGCATGCTTTTCCTTGAAAAGGATTGTCATCTGTGACATCCCACATGGTTCTGTATAAGGTCCGCCTCCGCTTTAGCATATGCTTTCCAGATGTCCAGGCTAATCTCCAGCTAAGTATGCAGATGAGTGCTAATGCACAATTATATTGTTATTATATTAACTGCACAGATGATACCTATATCCTTCAAGGCAGGTATAATCCACACAAATTTCTGTTGTCAAGTCATGGCCTACTACAAACTTATGAGTCTAAAAATATCAAGTTAAAGGAAGCTATATATGCTTTGAGAGTAAGACAGTGATGATCTCAAGTGTTTGCTAACTAAACAAATCTTAAATATTTTATTTTCTGGAACTTGATATAGTGAAGCAATCTGTGCTGAATTTAATGCAATAAGTAGGAGGGCATATTCAATTCTGTCACTTCTGGGAATAAGGACATTGATAGGCTATCATTTTTCTTATTCTCTAGTTAGATGGTATGATTATAACCTGAGTTCAGCTGCTTTAGAACTTTATCAGCTATTATTTGTTTGTGATGCTGAATGTTTGATGTATTGCTTAACCAAACACAGAAAAACTTTTGGCATTTCAATGAGGAGATTGGTTTACAAGGGTGTCCTTAATTATTATGTTATTTAAGGTGCTGAGTGTTGAAGGGGTGCCTCGCTCAGTTAAAACAGTTTTGGAAGTAGTTTGACATCGAGTTTGACAGAGATTAGCCAAATCTGCAAAAAAATGAATTCATTTTTGAGATTTTCCCCCCAAGAACCCTAGGAGACATTTAATTACAACTTCTTCCACATAAAGTACATAGCTAAAACTGGGTAGATACAAAGGAAAGACATTGATAAATCACAAGAAAAATATTATCCCCAATATAAAGCCTTGTGAGACTCCACAGGATGAAGACCCAGTGTCAACGTTTGTGGTATTTGAGATAACTGGAAGTGTTCTTTTATTCACTTAGTTTCTGAACCAAGTAATGATTTCTGAGGAGTATCCCCAGTAGGAATATCTTTTTCTAAGCAGATATTACCACTGACAGTTTCATAAGCCGGTTCTAGGTCAATGAATAGTGTGCTATGCCGTTTTCCATACTTAATATAGTTGATAAGCTGCTGAGTAGATTGTTGATATAGTACTGAAGCTGGAATGAAAGCAACACTGTTTCGAGTGTAAGGATGCTATGTTTAATGATGCAGTTTTAAAGTATAACACAGCCATTGCTGAATATAATAGCATACGATTTGTGAGATTCTCCACATGTTTAAATATGAGGTGTTACCAAACAGCATGGTAAGCTTGTCAGACAAACCTAAAAGGGAAGAACAGTACAACAATTAAAGTTTACAGTGTAGGCGTGCCAGTCAAGAGAATCACAGTGTAGAGGCCACTTCTAAAGCAAAGAGGCAGGCAGAGATGGGAAAAATGTGATTTCATAGTCAAAAAAGAACTACCCTGTATCATGCTGACACTAACACACATACAGATCACATGATCCCACTAGTAAAGGCAGAGTATTTTATTCATCTACAATCAAAGGAAATAATTTCATTACTTTGTTTTACTGATTTCTGGCTTCATACTGTTTTGAAAAAGTGACCACACCATCCATACTGGCTTATAATATTTACTAGCATAAAAGCATACTGCTAGCCAGGTATTTAAATGACTCTCTTTTCCCTTTTCCATTTATATCTCTCTCCTACTTCCACTATGATTCCTCATAACTAAACATCTTAAAATACAAATAATCTGCCCTGACTGCATAAAAACTTTTCCATGAGTGCACATAAAATCTAAACACAAGTAATCGTATAGGAGTAACTTTTGTGTAGTTACAAAACTCACAAAGTAAAAGAAGTGTTTTTGAATTGGGGAGCAAGTTTCCTACACCCCAGAGTCCCATTACCAAATTATTCTTACTCAAATGTCACCCATCACAGAGTAAGAGCAACCATTTAAAGCGCTGCAAAACATCTTGTTCTTCATTGCATGTGCTGCAGTCTCAGAACCAATAGAAACTAGTACAGGTAAAAGTTTCACACACCACTACACCAACCAGCAAACAAAAAGCTATGAAGAAATAATGCATCAAACCATGCATTTGATGATAAGCAATCTGCTGTTAAGACTTTAGTAGATAAAAGGAAGCCCGCCGCATATCTATTATATAGGGTGTATCAGCTAAGCTCATATAATTTATTTTATATATTTTCGGTGGAGCTACTGTATTGATTTTACAGTCCAGTTTTGGACTGATGTCATTTCACTAAAACCTATGATATGTTGAATATTCAGTAGTACATATGACACTTTAATTATGGTCATGCAAGTCATTTTTCCAAATTTGCAGAAATTGCCTTTTTCTGAGCACATTATATTTAGATTTTGTTAGCTGTAATGGCTGCCTTTTCCAATTATTTTGATGCCTTTAGTTGATATGTAACGATTACCTAAAATGTCTGATTTCTGTCTGCTTCCACAAGTACTGAATCCCATTCCATATTGTTTTCAGGGTTGCTATGTAATAAATGACTACATGCATACAGTTTCATTTTATATTCTTTATGTTTACAAAATAAAAACATCTTTCTGTTTCAGTGAGCTAACCATTCCAGATCTCTACCAAACCTTCTCAAGGCCTCTATGCACAACTGGTCACACCCCTATGATAGTCTTTGCCACCATTCTGTGTTACCATTTCAGGTATTGTAGTGTGTCTGTAGGCTGGGAAATTTATTGGCCATTGCACAGAGCTGGTAGGACAGTATAGGTCAGTTATGTGGCTAGGACAACAGTCTTTAAATACAGAGCCCCCTTCATTTTTTTGCCCTGCTATCTACCTATCATCAGAACATGTCACTGCCATCAGACAAGAAACTTTTTACAGTGTAGATTCATACTGGAATTATTTCACTTCTATTAATGGGGACCCACCAAATCAACAAGATAAACAATATATATTGGAATCTGCTTATAGAACTACGTCTTCCATTGTCTGGAGACTTTATACATGGAAATTTTTACATAGATCTTTTTATACACCTTTGATGATGAATAAAATAAATAATAAAGATAATTTATGTAAGAGATGTAATGTAGAAATTAATGCTGACTGGGCTCATATGTTTTATGACTGCATAAAATTGAAAGAATACTGGAAGTCAATTAATGAATTTTTGCAGGCTCTTTTTACAGATAATTTCATTATTTCTAAATCTCTTATATTATTCAACACACCTGTACCTCAAAGTGTTAAAAGGTTAAGCTTCCCTTGTTATGGTCTATTCTAGCAGTGGCTAGGAAAATAATAACTAGAAATTGGATTTCAGATACACCTCCTTCGTTCAATGAATTTAAAAATGTTATGAATATAGTGTGCCATATGGAAATAAACACAATTAGGACAAGAACAAATAGAAAAACATCTTATTATATTGTATGGGATAATTTACAAAATTTGTTAAAAAAATTTTAATTTTAATAGCATGGTATTTTAGTTTAATTAATTGATCTGATTGTAGTGGATGTCTTTGTAAATACTTTAGTTGTTTTGTTGAATATTATAATAATACCTATTTTTAATTACTTGTATAAAATTGTTATGATATTTCTCTTATATGTTAAAACAATAAACCTGTTTTGAAAAAAAAAAGAACATGTCACTGCCAAGTGAACCATTCATTCCTTATACTGTTCAATAAGAACTGTCCAAGAGGGGCTGTCATTTAGGCACCATCAAATTCAACTGCTTATGATATGAAAAATAATTAATTAAATAATTTCCAAGGCAGTGGAATGCAGCTTTAGGGTAAAGCATAATATCTTAAAAAATGGGACAAAGTCTGAAAGAGATGATGTTTTAAGGGTTAAGAAAATCATCTAAAGACTTATCTATTTATAGTCTCTTGTTGCCATGGCAGTCAAACATCTAATCCACAGAAAGTTAGTTACCTTTCTGATTTAGAAATACTGACTATGAAGGTGTTGAACCTTAGAGTTAGTGAAG